>NC_134559.1:40732507-40766586 GCF_025594145.1 Primulina tabacum
TTGCCATCGCGCCAGAACGCTTAACTTCGGTTATGATTGGGCGAGAGCAGTGCCGCGTGTTGTCCATCGCCGCCCGCTCCACACGTACTCGAGGGATATAAGAATAAACATCCCACTCAATGTCGGGTGCGATCATACCAGCACTAATGCACCGGATCCCATCAGAACTCCGAAGTTAAGCGTGCTTGGGCGAGAGCAGTACTAGGATGGGTGACCCCTGGGAAGTCTCGTGTTGCCCTTTTTCGTGTTTTCTATTTTGATTACTTGTTGACAGACGATTTTCGGCTCAAATCATCTGAATCTCGATCGGGACCAGATAAGACATGTGAAATGAAAGTAGCTCGGGCACTGCCGGATTTGGACAAAATTGTAGGCTAATTTGATTGTAAACGGGCAAACGGACGAGACTCATTACTACGCAATGAGCTGACGAGATTTTAGCCGAATTCCTTCTCTAAGACCCTCTAATTTGCGATTTACCGCTTCTGTTAAGCTTTCGTTTCCGCGAGAAATCCGCTTAGGAAGGTTCGAAATCGATTCCGGATTCCATTTTATTCGTATCCGAGGCTAAATAATAGCTTTACATTCGTTATTTCCTTCTTCTTATTTTTTTTTTTTCTATTTTCTGGAACATTTATCGATTTTTGTTGTCGTGAGCCAGGTTCTGTGCGGAAGGGTATGACGCAGATTACTCTCGAGGACGGTTAACTCATTAAAAACAATTATTTCGACTGTTCTATCCATAATTTCGTAAACGGTCGCGACCAGAGTCTTCCCAGGGAGGTCAACCCATCCTAAGCTCTGCCATCGCGCCAGAACGCTTAACTTCATGGTTATGATTGGCGGAGAGCAGTGCCGCGTGTGTCCATCGCCGCCGCTGCCACACGTACTCGAGGGATATAAGAATAAACATCCCACTCAATGTCGGGTGCGATCATACCAGCACTAATGCACCGGATCCCATCAGAACTCCGAAGTTAAGCGTTCTTGGGCGAGAGCAGTACTAGGATGGTGACCCCCTGGGAAGTCCTCGTGTTGCACCCTTTTTCGTGTTTTTCTATTTTTGATTACTTGTTGACAGACGATTTTCGGCTCAAATCATCTGAATCTCGATCGGGACCAGATAAGACATGTGAAATGAAAGTAGCTCGGGCACTGCCGGATTTGGACAAATTGTAGGCTAATTTGATTGTAAACGGGCAAACGGACGAGACTCATTACTACGCAATGAGCTGACGAGATTTTAGCCGAATTCCTTCTCTAAGACCCTCTAATTTGCGATTAACGCTTCTGTTAAGCTTTCGTTTCCTCGAGAAATCCGCTTAGGAAGTTCGAAATTCGATTCCGGTTCCATTTTATCGTATCCCAGGCATAATAATAGCTTTACATTCGTTATTCCTTCTTCTTATTTTTTTTTCTATTTTCTGGAACATTTATCGATTTTTGTTGTCGTGAGCCGGTTCTGTGCGGAAGGGTATGACGCAGATTACTCCGGAGACGGTTAACTAATTAAAACAATTATTTCGACTGTTTTATCCATAATTTACGTAAACGATCGCGACACGAGGTCTTCCCAGGGAGGTCACCCATCCTACCTCTGCCATCGCGCCAGAACGCTTAACTTCGTGGTTATGATTGGGCGAGAGCAGTGCCGCGTGTTGTCCATCGCCGCCCGCTCCACACGTACTCGAGGGATATAAGAATAAACATCCCACTCAATGTCGGGTGCGATCATACCAGCACTAATGCACCGGATCCCATCAGAACTCCGAAGTTAAGCGTGCTTGGGCGAGAGCAGTACTAGGATGGTGACCCCCTGGAAGTCCTCGTGTTGCACCCTTTTTCGTGTTTTTTTATTTTTGATTACTTGTTGACAGACGATTTTCGGCTCAAATCATCTGAATCTCGATCGGGACCAGATAAGACATGTGAAATGAAAGTAGCTCGGGCACTGCCGGATTTGGACAAAATTGTAGGCTAATTTGATTGTAAACGGGCAAACGGACGAGACTCATTACTACGCAATGAGCTGACGAGATTTTAGCCGAATTCCTTCTCTAAGACCCTCTAATTTGCGATTTACCGCTTCTGTTAAGCTTTCGTTTCCTCGAGAAATCCGCTTAGGAAGTTCGAAATTCGATTCCGGTTCCATTTTATCGTATCCCAGGCATAATAATAGCTTTACATTCGTTATTTCCTTCTTCTTATTTTTTTTCTATTTTCTGGGAACATTTATCGATTTTTGTTGTCGTGAGCCGGTTCTGTGCGGAAGGGTATGACGCAGATTACTCCGGAGACGGTTAACTAATTAAAACAATTATTTCGACTGTTTTATCCATAATTTACGTAAACGATCGCGACACGAGGTCTTCCCAGGGAGGTCACCCATCCTACCTCTGCCATCGCGCCAGAACGCTTAACTTCGTGGTTATGATTGGGCGAGAAGCAGTGCCGCGTGTTGTCCATCGCCGCCCGCTCCACACGTACTCGAGGGATATAAGAATAAACATCCCACTCAATGTCGGGTGCGATCATACCAGCACTAATGCACCGGATCCCATCAGAACTCCGAAGTTAAGCGTGCTTGGGCGAGAGCAGTACTAGGATGGGTGACCCCCTGGAAGTCCTCGTGTTGCACCCTTTTTCGTGTTTTTCTATTTTTGATTACTTGTTGACAGACGATTTTCGGCTCAAATCATCTGAATCTCGATCGGGACCAGATAAGACATGTGAAATGAAAGTAGCTCGGGCACTGCCGGATTTGGACAAAATTGTAGGCTAATTTGATTGTAAACGGGCAAACGGACGAGACTCATTACTACGCAATGAGCTGACGAGATTTTAGCCGAATTCCTTCTCTAAGACCCTCTAATTTGCGATTTACCGCTTCTGTTAAGCTTTCGTTTCCTCGAGAAATCCGCTTAGGAAGTTCGAAATTCGATTCCGGTTCCATTTTATCGTATCCCAGGCATAATAATAGCTTTACATTCGTTATTTCCTTCTTCTTATTTTTTTTCTATTTTCTGGGAACATTTATCGATTTTTGTTGTCGTGAGCCGGTTCTGTGCGGAAGGGTATGACGCAGATTACTCCGGAGACGGTTAACTAATTAAAAACAATTATTTCGACTGTTTTATCCATAATTTACGTAAACGATCGCGACACGAGGTCTTCCCAGGGAGGTCACCCATCCTAGCTCTGCCATCGCGCCAGAACGCTTAACTTCGTGGTTATGATTGGGCGAGAGCAGTGCCGCGTGTTGTCCATCGCCGCCCGCTCCACACGTACTCGAGGGATATAAGAATAAACATCCCACTCAATGTCGGGTGCGATCATACCAGCACTAATGCACCGGATCCCATCAGAACTCCGAAGTTAAGCGTGCTTGGGCGAGAGCAGTACTAGGATGGGTGACCCCCTGAGAAGTCTCGTGTTGCACCCTTTTTCGGGTTTTTTCTATTTTTGATTACTTGTTGACAGACGATTTTCGGCTCAAATCATCTGAATCTCGATCGGGACCAGATAAGACATGTGAAATGAAAGTAGCTCGGGCACTGCCGGATTTGGACAAAATTGTAGGCTAATTTGATTGTAAACGGGCAAACGGACGAGACTCATTACTACGCAATGAGCTGACGAGATTTTAGCCGAATTCCTTCTCTAAGACCCTCTAATTTGCGATTTACCGCTTCTGTTAAGCTTTCGTTTCCTCGAGAAATCCGCTTAGGAAGTTCGAAATTCGATTCCGGTTCCATTTTATCGTATCCCAGGCATAATAATAGCTTTACATTCGTTATTTCCTTCTTCTTATTTTTTTTTCTATTTTCTGGGAACATTTATCGATTTTTGTTGTCGTGAGCCGGTTCTGTGCGGAAGGGTATGACGCAGATTACTCCGGAGACGGTTAACTCATTAAAACAATTATTTCGACTGTTTTATCCATAATTTACGTAAACGATCGCGACACGAGGTCTTCCCAGGGAGGTCACCCATCCTAAGCTCTGCCATCGCGCCAGAACGCTTAACTTCGTGGTTATGATTGGGCGAAGAGCAGTGCCGCGTGTTGTCCATCGCCGCCCGCTCCACACGTACTCGAGGGATATAAGAATAAACATCCCACTCAATGTCGGGTGCGATCATACCAGCACTAATGCACCGGATCCCATCAGAACTCCGAAGTTAAGCGTGCTTGGGCGAGAGCAGTACTAGGATGGGTGACCCCCTGGGAAGTCCTCGTGTTGCACCCTTTTTCGTGTTTTTCTATTTTTGATTACTTGTTGACAGACGATTTTCGGCTCAAATCATCTGAATCTCGATCGGGACCAGATAAGACATGTGAAATGAAAGTAGCTCGGGCACTGCCGGATTTGGACAAAATTGTAGGCTAATTTGATTGTAAACGGGCAAACGGACGAGACTCATTACTACGCAATGAGCTGACGAGATTTTAGCCGAATTCCTTCTCTAAGACCCTCTAATTTGCGATTTACCGCTTCTGTTAAGCTTTCGTTTCCTCGAGAAATCCGCTTAGGAAGTTCGAAATTCGATTCCGGTTCCATTTTATCGTATCCCAGGCATAATAATAGCTTTACATTCGTTATTTCCTTCTTCTTATTTTTTTTCTATTTTCTGGGAACATTTATCGATTTTTGTTGTCGTGAGCCGGTTCTGTGCGGAAGGGTATGACGCAGATTACTCCGGAGACGGTTAACTAATTAAAACAATTATTTCGACTGTTTTATCCATAATTTACGTAAACGATCGCGACACGAGGTCTTCCCAGGGAGGTCACCCATCCTACCTCTGCCATCGCGCCAGAACGCTTAACTTCGTGGTTATGATTGGGCGAGAGCAGTGCCGCGTGTTGTCCATCGCCGCCCGCTCCACACGTACTCGAGGGATATAAGAATAAACATCCCACTCAATGTCGGGTGCGATCATACCAGCACTAATGCACCGGATCCCATCAGAACTCCGAAGTTAAGCGTGCTTGGGCGAGAGCAGTACTAGGATGGGTGACCCCTGGAAAGTCCTCGTGTTGCACCCCTTTTTCGGGTTTTTCTATTTTTTATTACTTGTTGACAGACGATTTTCGGCTCAAATCATCTGAATCTCGATCGGGACCAGATAAGACATGTGAAATGAAAGTAGCTCGGGCACTGCCGGATTTGGACAAAATTGTAGGCTAATTTGATTGTAAACGAGCAAACGGACGAGACTCATTACTACGCAATGAGCTGACGAGATTTAAGCCGAATTCCTTCTCTAAGACCCTCTAATTTGCGATTTACCGCTTCTGTTAAGCTTTCATTTCCTCGAGAAATCCGCTTAGGAAGTTCGAAATTCGATTCCGGTTCCATTTTATCGTATCCCAGGCATAATAATAGCTTTACATTCGTTATTTCCTTCTTCTTATTTTTTTTTCTATTTTCTGGGAACATTTATCGATTTTTGTTGTCGTGAGCCGGTTCTGTGCGGAAGGGTATGACGCAGATTACTCCGGAGACGGTTAACTCATTAAAACAATTATTTCGACTGTTTTATCCATAATTTACGTAAACGATCGCGACACGAGGTCTTCCCAGGGAGGTCACCCATACTACCTCTGCCATCGCGCCAGAACGCTTAACTTCGTGGTTATGATTGGGCGAAAGCAGTGCCGCGTGTTGTCCATCGCCGCCCGCTCCACACGTACTCGAGGGATATAAGAATAAACATCCCACTCAATGTCGGGTGCGATCATACCAGCACTAATGCACCGGATCCCATCAGAACTCCGAAGTTAAGCGTGCTTGGGCGAGAGCAGTACTAGGATGGGTGACCCCTGGAAGTCCTCGTGTTGCACCCTTTTTCGTGTTTTTCTATTTTTGATTACTTGTTGACAGACGATTTTCGGCTCAAATCATCTGAATCTCGATCGGGACCAGATAAGACATGTGAAATGAAAGTAGCTCGGGCACTGCCGGATTTGGACAAAATTGTAGGCTAATTTGATTGTAAACGGGCAAACGGACGAGACTCATTACTACGCAATGAGCTGACGAGATTTAGCCGAATTCCTTCTCTAAGACCCTCTAATTTGCGATTTACCGCTTCTGTTAAGCTTTCAGTTTCCTCGAGAAATCCGCTTAGGAAGTTCGAAATTCGATTCCGGTTCCATTTTATCGTATCCCAGGCATAATAATAGCTTTACATTCGTTATTTCCTTCTTCTTATTTTTTTTCTATTTTCTGGGAACATTTATCGATTTTTGTTGTCGTGAGCCGGTTCTGTGCGGAAGGGTATGACGCAGATTACTCCGGAGACGGTTAACTAATTAAAACAATTATTTCGACTGTTTTATCCATAATTTACGTAAACGATCGCGACACGAGGTCTTCCCAGGGAGGTCACCCATACTACCTCTGCCATCGCGCCAGAACGCTTAACTTCAGTGGTTATGATTGGGCGAGAGCAGTGCCGCGTGTTGTCCATCGCCGCCCGCTCCACACGTACTCGAGGGATATAAGAATAAACATCCCACTCAATGTCGGGTGCGATCATACCAGCACTAATGCACCGGATCCCATCAGAACTCCGAAGTTAAGCGTGCTTGGGCGAGAGCAGTACTAGGATGGGTGACCCCCTGGGAAGTCCTCGTGTTGCACCCTTTTTCGTGTTTTTTCTATTTTTGATTACTTGTTGACAGACGATTTTCGGCTCAAATCATCTGAATCTCGATCGGGACCAGATAAGACATGTGAA
This sequence comes from Primulina tabacum, assembly GCF_025594145.1. Lineage (NCBI taxonomy): Eukaryota > Viridiplantae > Streptophyta > Magnoliopsida > Lamiales > Gesneriaceae > Primulina > Primulina tabacum. The sequence goes on from NC_134559.1 coordinate 40,739,252, forward strand.
ATGAAAGTAGCTCGGGCACTGCCGGATTTGGACAAAATTGTAGGCTAATTTGATTGTAAACGGGCAAACGGACGAGACTCATTACTACGCAATGAGCTGACGAGATTTTAGCCGAATTCCTTCTCTAAGACCCTCTAATTTGCGATTTACCGCTTCTGTTAAGCTTTCGTTTCCTCGAGAAATCCGCTTAGGAAGTTCGAAATTCGATTCCGGTTCCATTTTATCGTATCCCAGGCATAATAATAGCTTTACATTCGTTATTTCCTTCTTCTTATTTTTTTTCTATTTTCTGGGAACATTTATCGATTTTTGTTGTCGTGAGCCGGTTCTGTGCGGAAGGGTATGACGCAGATTACTCCGGAGACGGTTAACTAATTAAAACAATTATTTCGACTGTTTTATCCATAATTTACGTAAACGATCGCGACACGAGGTCTTCCCAGGGAGGTCACCCATCCTACCTCTGCCATCGCGCCAGAACGCTTAACTTCGTGGTTATGATTGGGCGAGAAGCAGTGCCGCGTGTTGTCCATCGCCGCCCGCTCCACACGTACTCGAGGGATATAAGAATAAACATCCCACTCAATGTCGGGTGCGATCATACCAGCACTAATGCACCGGATCCCATCAGAACTCCGAAGTTAAGCGTGCTTGGGCGAGAGCAGTACTAGGATGGGTGACCCCCTGGGAAGTCCTCGTGTTGCACCCTTTTTCGTGTTTTTCTATTTTTGATTACTTGTTGACAGACGATTTTCGGCTCAAATCATCTGAATCTCGATCGGGACCAGATAAGACATGTGAAATGAAAGTAGCTCGGGCACTGCCGGATTTGGACAAAATTGTAGGCTAATTTGATTGTAAACGGGCAAACGGACGAGACTCATTACTACGCAATGAGCTGACGAGATTTTAGCCGAATTCCTTCTCTAAGACCCTCTAATTTGCGATTTAACGCTTCTGTTAAGCTTTCGTTTCCTCGAGAAATCCGCTTAGGAAGTTCGAAATTCGATTCCGGTTCCATTTTATCGTATCCCAGGCATAATAATAGCTTTACATTCGTTATTTCCTTCTTCTTATTTTTTTTTCTATTTTCTGGGAACATTTATCGATTTTTGTTGTCGTGAGCCGGTTCTGTGCGGGGAAGGGTTTGACGCAGATTACTCCGGAGACGGTTAACTCATTAAAACAAATTATTTGGACTGTTTTATCCATAATTTACGTAAACGGTCGCGACACGAGGTCTTCCCAGGGAGGTCACCCATCCTAGCTCTGCCATCGCGCCAGAACGCTTAACTTCATGGTTATGATTGGGCGAGAGCAGTGCCGCGTGTTGTCCATCGCCGCCCGCTCCACACGTACTCGAGGGATATAAGAATAAACATCCCACTCAATGTCGGGTGCGATCATACCAGCACTAATGCACCGGATCCCATCAGAACTCCGAAGTTAAGCGTGCTTGGGCGAGAGCAGTACTAGGATGGGTGACACCCTGAGAAGTCCTCGTGTTGCACCCTTTTTCGTGTTTTTCTATTTTTGATTACTTGTTGACAGACGATTTTCGGCTCAAATCATCTGAATCTCGATCGGGACCAGATAAGACATGTGAAATGAAAGTAGCTCGGGCACTGCCGGATTTGGACAAAATTGTAGGCTAATTTGATTGTAAACGGGCAAACGGACGAGACTCATTACTACGCAATGAGCTGACGAGATTTAAGCCGAATTCCTTCTCTAAGACCCTCTAATTTGCGATTTACCGCTTCTGTTAAGCTTTCATTTCATCGAGAAATCCGCTTAGGAAGTTCGAAATTCGATTCCGGTTCCATTTTATCGTATCCCAGGCATAATAATAGCTTTACATTCGTTATTTCCTTCTTCTTATTTTTTTTTCTATTTTCTGGGAACATTTATCGATTTTTGTTGTCGTGAGCCGGTTCTGTGCGGAAGGGTATGACGCAGATTACTCCGGAGACGGTTAACTAATTTAAAACAATTATTTCGACTGTTTTATCCATAATTTACGTAAACGATCGCGACACGAGGTCTTCCCAGGGAGGTCACCCATCCTAGCTCTGCCATCGCGCCAGAACGCTTAACTTCGTGGTTATGATTGGGCGAGAGCAGTGCCGCGTGTTGTCCATCGCCGCCCGCTCCACACGTACTCGAGGGATATAAGAATAAACATCCCACTCAATGTCGGGTGCGATCATACCAGCACTAATGCACCGGATCCCATCAGAACTCCGAAGTTAAGCGTGCTTGGGCGAGAGCAGTACTAGGATGGGTGACCCCCTGGGAAGTCCTCGTGTTGCACCCTTTTTCGTGTTTTTCTATTTTTGATTACTTGTTGACAGACGATTTTCGGCTCAAATCTTCTGAATCTCGATCGGGACCAGATAAGACATGTGAAATGAAAGTAGCTCGGGCACTGCCGGATTTGGACAAAATTGTAGGCTAATTTGATTGTAAACGGGCAAACGGACGGGACTCATTACTACGCAATGAGCTGACGAGATTTAAGCCGAATTCCTTCTCTAAGACCCTCTAATTTGCGATTTACCGCTTCTGTTAAGCTTTCGTTTCCTCGAGAAATCCGCTTAGGAAGTTCGAAATTCGATTCCGGTTCCATTTTATCGTATCCCAGGCATAATAATAGCTTTACATTCGTTATTTCCTTCTTCTTATTTTTTTTTCTATTTTCTGGGAACATTTATCGATTTTTGTTGTCGTGAGCCGGTTCTGTGCGGAAGGGTATGACGCAGATTACTCCGGAGACGGTTAACTAATTAAAAACAATTATTTCGACTGTTTTATCCATAATTTACGTAAACGATCGCGACACGAGGTCTTCCCAGGGAGGTCACCCATCCTACCTCTGCCATCGCGCCAGAACGCTTAACTTCGTGGTTATGATTGGGCGAGAGCAGTGCCGCGTGTTGTCCATCGCCACCCGCTCCACACGTACTCGAGGGATATAAGAATAAACATCCCACTCAATGTCGGGTGCGATCATACCAGCACTAATGCACAGGATCCCATCAGAACTCCGAAGTCAAGCGTGCTTGGGCGAGAGCAGTACTAGGATGGGTGACCTCCTGGGAAGTCCTCGTGTTGCACCCTTTTTCGGGTTTTTCTATTTTTGATTACTTGTTGACAGACGATTTTCGGCTCAAATCATCTGAATCTCGATCGGGACCAGATAAGACATGTGAAATGAAAGTAGCTCGGGCACTGCCGGATTTGGACAAAATTGTAGGCTAATTTGATTGTAAACGGGCAAACGGACGAGACTCATTACTACGCAATGAGCTGACGAGATTTTAGCCGAATTCCTTCTCTAAGACCCTCTAATTTGCGATTTACCGCTTCTGTTAAGCTTTCGTTTCCTCGAGAAATCCGCTTAGGAAGTTCGAAATTCGATTCCGGTTCCATTTTATCGTATCCCAGGCATAATAATAGCTTTACATTCGTTATTTCCTTCTTCTTATTTTTTTTTCTATTTTCTGGGAACATTTATCGATTTTTGTTGTCGTGAGCCGGTTCTGTGCGGAAGGGTATGACGCAGATTACTCCGGAGACGGTTAACTAATTTAAAACAATTATTTCGACTGTTTTATCCATAATTTACGTAAACGATCGCGACACGAGGTCTTCCCAGGGAGGTCACCCATCCTACCTCTGCCATCGCGCCAGAACGCTTAACTTCGTGGTTATGATTGGGCGAGAGCAGTGCCGCGTGTTGTCCATCGCCGCCCGCTCCACACGTACTCGAGGGATATAAGAATAAACATCCCACTCAATGTCGGGTGCGATCATACCAGCACTAATGCACCGGATCCCATCAGAACTCCGAAGTTAAGCGTGCTTGGGCGAGAGCAGTACTAGGATGGGTGACCTCCTGGAAGTCCTCGTGTTGCACCCCTTTTCGTGTTTTTCTATTTTTGATTACTTGTTGACAGACGATTTTCGGCTCAAATCATCTGAATCTCGATCGGGACCAGATAAGACATGTGAAATGAAAGTAGCTCGGGCACTGCCGGATTTGGACAAAATTGTAGGCTAATTTGATTGTAAACGGGCAAACGGACGAGACTCATTACTACGCAATGAGCTGACGAGATTTTAGCCGAATTCCTTCTCTAAGACCCTCTAATTTGCGATTTACCGCTTCTGTTAAGCTTTCGTTTCCTCGAGAAATCCGCTTAGGAAGTTCGAAATTCGATTCCGGTTCCATTTTATCGTATCCCAGGCATAATAATAGCTTTACATTCGTTATTTCCTTCTTCTTATTTTTTTTTCTATTTTCTGGGAACATTTATCGATTTTTGTTGTCGTGAGCCGGTTCTGTGCGGAAGGGTATGACGCAGATTACTCCGGAGACGGTTAACTCATTAAAACAATTATTTCGACTGTTTTATCCATAATTTACGTAAACGGTCGCGACACGAGGTCTTCCCAGGGAGGTCACCCATCCTAGCTCTGCCATCGCGCCAGAACGCTTAACTTCATGGTTATGATTGGGCGAGAGCAGTGCCGCGTGTTGTCCATCGCCGCCCGCTCCACACGTACTCGAGGGATATAAGAATAAACATCCCACTCAATGTCGGGTGCGATCATACCAGCACTAATGCACCGGATCCCATCAGAACTCCGAAGTTAAGCGTGCTTGGGCGAGAGCAGTACTAGGATGGGTGACCTCCTGGGAAGTCCTCGTGTTGCACCCTTTTCGTGTTTTTCTATTTTTGATTACTTGTTGACAGACGATTTTCGGCTCAAATCATCTGAATCTCGATCGGGACCAGATAAGACATGTGAAATGAAAGTAGCTCGGGCACTGCCGGATTTGGACAAAATTGTAGGCTAATTTGATTGTAAACGGGCAAACGGACGAGACTCATTACTACGCAATGAGCTGACGAGATTTTAGCCGAATTCCTTCTCTAAGACCCTCTAATTTGCGATTTACCGCTTCTGTTAAGCTTTCGTTTCCTCGAGAAATCCGCTTAGGAAGTTCGAAATTCGATTCCGGTTCCATTTTATCGTATCCCAGGCATAATAATAGCTTTACATTCGTTATTTCCTTCTTCTTATTTTTTTTCTATTTTCTGGGAACATTTATCGATTTTTGTTGTCGTGAGCCGGTTCTGTGCGGAAGGGTATGACGCAGATTACTCCGGAGACGGTTAACTCATTAAAACAATTATTTCGACTGTTTTATCCATAATTTACGTAAACGATCGCGACACGAGGTCTTCCCAGGGAGGTCACCCATCCTAGCTCTGCCATCGCGCCAGAACGCTTAACTTCGTGGTTATGATTGGGCGAGAGCAGTGCCGCGTGTTGTCCATCGCCGCCCGCTCCACACGTACTCGAGGGATATAAGAATAAACATCCCACTCAATGTCGGGTGCGATCATACCAGCACTAATGCACATGGATCCCATCAGAACTCCGAAGTTAAGCGTGCTTGGGCGAGAGCAGTACTAGGATGGGTGACCTCCTGGGAAGTCCTCGTGTTGCACCCTTTTCGTGTTTTTCTATTTTTGATTACTTGTTGACAGACGATTTTCGGCTCAAATCATCTGAATCTCGATCGGGACCAGATAAGACATGTGAAATGAAAGTAGCTCGGGCACTGCCGATTTGGACAAAATTGTAGGCTAATTTGATTGTAAACGGGCAAACGGACGAGACTCATTACTACGCAATGAGCTGACGAGATTTTAGCCGAATTCCTTCTCTAAGACCCTCTAATTTGCGATTACCGCTTCTGTTAAGCTTTCGTTTCCTCGAGAAATCCGCTTAGGAAGTTCGAAATTCGATTCCGGTTCCATTTTATCGTATCCCAGGCATAATAATAGCTTTACATTCGTTATTTCCTTCTTCTTATTTTTTTTTCTATTTTCTGGGAACATTTATCGATTTTTGTTGTCGTGAGCCGGTTCTGTGCGGAAGGGTATGACGCAGATTACTCCGGAGACGGTTAACTAATTAAAACAATTATTTCGACTGTTTTATCCATAATTTACGTAAACGATCGCGACACGAGGTCTTCCCAGGGAGGTCACCCATCCTACCTCTGCCATCGCGCCAGAACGCTTAACTTCATGGTTATGATTGGGCGAGAAGCAGTGCCGCGTGTTGTCCATCGCCGCCCGCTCCACACGTACTCGAGGGATATAAGAATAAACATCCCACTCAATGTCGGGTGCGATCATACCAGCACTAATGCACCTGATCCCATCAGAACTCCGAAGTTAAGCGTGCTTGGGCGAGAGCAGTACTAGGATGGGTGACCCCCTGGAAGTCCTCGTGTTGCACCCTTTTTCGTGTTTTTCTATTTTTGATTACTTGTTGACAGACGATTTTCGGCTCAAATCAATCTGAATCTCGATCGGGACCAGATAGACATGTGAAATGAAAGTAGCTCGGGCAACTGCCGGATTTGGACAAAATTGTAGGCTAATTGATTGTAAACGGGCAAACGACGTAGACTCATTACTACGCATGAGCTGACGAGATTTTAGCCGAATTCCTTCTCTAAGACCCTCTAATTTGCGATTTAAAACCTTTCTTTAAGCTTTCGTGTCCTCGGGAAATCTGCTTAGGAAGTTCGAATTCGATTCCGGTTTCCATTTTAATCGTATCCCAGGCTAATAATAGCTTTACATTCTTTATTTCCTTCTTCTTATTTTTTTTCTATTTACGCAATGAGCTGACGAGATTTTAGCCGAATTCCTTCTCTAAGACCCTTTAATTTGCTATTTACCGCTTCTGTTAAGCTTTCGTTTCCTCGAGAAATCCGCTTAGGAAGTTCGAAATTCGATTCCGGTTCCATTTTATCGTATCCCAGACATAATAATAGCTTTACATTCGTTATTTCCTTCTTCTTATTTTTTTTTTATTTTCTGGGAACGTTTATCGATTTTTGTTGTCGTGAGCCGGTTCTGTGCGGAAGGGTATGACGCAGATTACTCCGGAGGCGGTTAACTCATTAAAAACAATTATTTCGACTGTTTTATCCATAATTTACTTAAACGATCGCGACACGAGGTCTTCCTAGGGAGGTCACCCATCCTAGCTCTACCATCGCGCCATAACACTTAACTTCATGGTTATGATTGGGCGAGAGGAGTGCCGCGTGTTGTCCATCGCCGCCCGCTCCACACGTACTCGAGGGATATAAGAATAAACATCCCACTCAATGTGGGTGCTATCATACCAGCACTAATGCACCGGATCCCATCAGAATTCCGAAGTTAAGCGTGCTTGGGCGTGAGCAGTACTAGGATGGGTGACCCCCAGGGAAGTCCTCGTGTTGCACCCCTTTTCGTGTTTTTCTATTTTTGATTACTTGTTGACAGACGATTTTCGGCTCAAATCATCTGAATCTCGATCGGGACCAGATAAGACATGTGAAATGAAAGTAGCTCGGGCACTGCCGGATTTGGACAAAATTGTAGGCTAATTTGATTGTAAACGGGCAAACGGACGAGACTCATTACTACGCAATGAGCTGACGAGATTTTAGCCGAATTCCTTCTCTAAGACCCTCTAATTTTGCGATTTACCGCTTCTGTTAAGCTTTCGTTTCCTCGAGAAATCCGCTTAGGAAGTTCGAAATTCGATTCCGGTTCCATTTTATCGTATCTCAGGCATAATAATAGCTTTACATTCGTTATTTTCTTCTTCTTATTTTTTTTTCTAATTTTCTGGGAACATTTATCGATTTTTGTTGTCGTGAGCCGGTTCTGTGCGGAAGGGTATGACGCAGATTACTCCAGAGACGGTTAACTCATTAAAAACAATTATTTCGACTGTTTTATCCATAATTTACGTAAACGGTCGCGACACGAGGTCTTCCCAGGGAGGTCACCCATCCTAGCTCTGCCATCGCGCCAGAACGCTTAACTTCATGGTTATGATTGGGCGAGAGCAGTGCCGCGTGTTGTCCGTCGCCGCTTGCTCCACACGTACTCGAGGGATATAAGAATAAACATCCCACTCAATGTCGGGTGCGATCATACCAGCACTAATGCCATGGATCCCATCAGAACTCCGAAGTTAAGCGTGCTTGGACGAGAGCAGTACTAGGATCGGTGACCTCCTGGGAAGTCCTCGTGTTGCACCCTTTTTCGTGTTTTTCTATTTTTGATTACTTGTTGACAGACGATTTTCGGCTCAAATCATCTGAATCTCGATCGAGACCAGATAAGACATGTGAAATGAAAGTAGCTCGGGCACTGCCGGATTTGGACAAAATTGTAGGCTAATTTGATTGTAAACAGGCAAACGGACGAGACTCATTACTACGCAATGAGCTGACGAGATTTTAGCCGAATTCCTTCTCTAAGACCCTCTAATTTGCGATTTACCGCTTCTGTTAAGCTTTCGTTTCCTCGAGAAATCCGCTTAGGAAGTTCGAAATTCGATTCCGGTTCCATTTTATCGTATCCCAGGCATAATAATAGCTTTACATTCGTTATTTCCTTCTTCTTATTTTTTTTTCTATTTTCTGGGAACATTTATCGATTTTTGTTGTCGTGAGCCGGTTCTGTGCGGAAGGGTATGACGCAGATTACTCCGGAGACGGTTAACTCATTAAAAACAATTATTTCGACTGTTTTATCCATAATTTACGTAACCGGTCGCGACACGAGGTCTTCCCAGGGAGGTCACCCATCCTAGCTCTGCCATCGCGCCAGAACGCTTAACTTCATGGTTATGATTGGGCGAGAGCAGTGCCGCGTGTTGTCCATCGTCGCCCGCTCCACACGTACTCGAGGGATATTAGAATAAACATCCCACTCAATGTCGGGTGCGATCATACCAGCACTAATGCACCGGATCCCAACAGAACTCCGAAGTTAAGCGTGCTTGGGCAAGAGCAGTACTAGGATGGGTGACCCCCTGGAAAGTCCTCGTGTTGCACCCTTTATCGTGTTTTTCTATTTTTGATTACTTGTTGACAAACGATTTTCGGCTCAAATCATCTGAATCTCGATCTGGACCAGATAAGACATGTGAAATGAAAGTAGCTCGGGCACTGCCGGATTTGGACAAAATTGTAGGCTAATTTGATTGTAAACGGGTAAACGGACGAGACTCATTACTACGCAATGAGCTGACGAGATTTTAGACGAATTCCTTCTCTAAACCCTCTAATTTTCGATTTACCGCTTCTGTTAAGCTTTCGCTTCCTAGAGAAATCCGCTCAGGAAGTTCGAAATTCGATTCCAGTTCCATTTTATCGTATCCTAGGCATAATAATAGCTTTACATCGTTATTTACCCCTAGGTTGTCTTCGTGTTGCACCCCTTTTCGGGTTTTTCTATTTTTGATTACTTGTTGACAGACGATTTTCGGCTCAAATCATCTGAATCTCGATCGGGACCAGATAAGACATGTGAAATGAAAGTAGCTCGGGCACTGCCGGATTTGGACAAAATTGTAGGCTAATTTGATTGTAAACGGGCAAACGGACGAGACTCATTACTACGCAATGAGCTGACGAGATTTAAGCTGAATTCCTTCTCTAAGACCCTCTAATTTGCGATTTACCGCTTCTGTTAAGCTTTCATTTCATCGAGAAATCCGCTTAGGAAGTTCGAAATTCGATTCCGGTTCCATTTTATCGTATCCCAGGCATAATAATAGCTTTACATTCGTTATTTCCTTCTTCTTATTTTTTTTTCTATTTTCTGGGATCATTTATCGATTTTTGTTGTCGTGAGCCGGTTCTGTGCGGAAGGGCAGATTACTCCGGAGACGGTTAACTAATTTAAAACAATTATTTCGACTGTTTTATCCATAATTTACGTAAACGATCGCGACACGAGGTCTTCTCAGGGAGGTCACCCATACTACCTCTGCCATCGCGCCAGAACGCTTAACTTCGTGGTTATGATTGGGCGAAAGCAGTGCCGCGTGTTGTCCATCGCCGCCCGCTCCACACGTACTCGAGGGATATAAGAATAAACATCCCACTCAATGTCGGGTGCGATCATACCAGCACTAATGCACCGGATCCCATCAGAACTCCGAAGTTAAGCGTGCTTGGGCGAGAGCAGTACTAGGATGGGTGACCCCCTGGGAAGTCCTCGTGTTGCACCCTTTTTCGTGTTTTTCTATTTTTGATTACTTGTTGACAGACGATTTTCGGCTCAAATCATCTGAATCTCGATCGGGACCAGATAAGACATGTGAAATGAAAGTAGCTCGGGCACTGCCGGATTTGGACAAAATTGTAGGCTAATTTGATTGTAAACGGGCAAACGGACGAGACTCATTACTACGCAATGAGCTGACGAGATTTTAGCCGAATTCCTTCTCTAAGACCCTCTAATTTGCGATTTACCGCTTCTATTAAGCTTTCGTTTCCTCGAGAAATCCGCTTAGGAAGTTCGAAATTCGATTCCGGTTCCATTTTATCGTATCCCAGGCATAATAGTAGCTTTACATTCGTTGATTCCTTCTTCTTATTTTTTTTTCTATTTTCTGGGAACATTTATCGATTTTTGTTGTCGTGAGCCGGTTCTGTGCGGAAGGGTATGACGCAGATTACTCCGGAGACGGTTAACTAATTTAAAACAATTATTTCGACTGTTTTATCCATAATTTACGTAAACGATCGCGACACGAGGTCTTCCCAGGGAGGTCACCCATCCTACCTCTGCCATCGCGCCAGAACGCTTAACTTCGTGGTTATGATTGGGCGAGAGCAGTGCCGCGTGTTGTCCAGCGCCACCTGCTCCACACGTACTCGAGGGATATAAGAATAAACATCCCACTCAATGTCGGGTGCGATCATACCAGCACTAATGCACCGGATCCCATCAGAACTCCGAAGTTAAGCGTGCTTGGGCGAGAGCAGTACTAGGATGGGTGACCTCCTAGGAAGTTCTCGTGTTGTACCCCTTTTCGGGTTTTTCTATTTTTGATTACTTGTTGACAGACGATTTTCGGCTCAAATCATCTGAATCTCGATCGGGACCAGATAAGACATGTGAAATGAAAGTAGCTCGGCCACTGCCAGATTTGGACAAAATTGTAGGCTAATTTGATTGTAAACGAGGCAAACGGACGAGACTCATTACTACGCAATGAGCTGACGAGATTTTAGCCGAATTCCTTCTCTAAGACCCTCTAATTTGCGATTTAACGCTTCTGTTAAGCTTTCGTTTCCTCGGGAAATCCGCTTAGGAAGTTCGAAATTCGATTCCGGTTCCATTTTATCGTATCCCAGTCATAATAATAGCTTTACATTCGTTATTTTCCTTGTTCTTATTTTTTTTTCTATTTTCTTCGAACATTTATCGATTTTTGTTGTCGTGAACCGGTTCTGTGCGGAAGGGTATGACGCAGATTACTCCGGAGACGGTTAACTCATTAAAAACAATTATTTCGACTGTTTTATCCATAATTTACGTAAACGGTCGCGACACGAGGTCTTCCCAGGGAGGTCACCCATCCTAGCTCTGCAATCGCGCCAGAACGCTTAACTTCATGGTTATGATTGGGCGAGAGCAGTGCCGCGTGTTGTCCATCGCCGCCCGCTCCACACGTACTCGAGAGATATAAGAATAAACATCCCACTCAATGTCAGGTGCGATCATACCAGCACTAATCCACCGGATCCCATTAGAACTCCGAAGTTAAGCGTGCTTGGGCGAGAGCAGTACTAGGATGGCTTACCTCCTGGGAAGTCCTCGTGTTGCACCCCTTTTCGTGTTTTTCTATTTTTGATTACTTGTTGACAGACGATTTTCGGCTCAAATAATCTGAATCTCGATTGGGACCAGATAAGACATGTGAAATGAAAGTAGCTCGGGCACTGCCGGATTTGGACAAAATTGTAGGCTAATTTGATTGTAAACGGGCAAACGGACGAGACACATTTCTACGCAATGAGCTGACGAGATTTTAGCCGAAATCCTTCTCTAAGACCCTCTAATTTGCGATTTACCTCTTCTCTTAAGCTTTTGTTTCCTCGAGAAATCCGCTTAGGAAGTTCGAAATTCGATTCCGGTTCCATTTTATCGTATCCCAGGCATAATAATAGCTTTACATTCGTTATTTCCTTCTTCTTATTTTTTTTTCTATTTTCTGGGAACATTTATCGATTTTTGTTGTCGTGAGCCGGTTCTGTGCGGAAGGGTATGACGCAGATTACTCCGGATACGGTTAACTCATTAAAAACAATTATTTCGACTGGTTTAACCATAATTTACGTAACCGGTCGCGACACGAGGTCTTCCCAGGGAGGTCACCCATCCTAGCTCTGCCATCGCGCCAGAACGCTTAACTTCATGGTTATGATTGGGCGAGAGCAGTGTCGCGTGTTGTCCATCGCCGCTTGCTCCACACGTACTCGAGGGATATAAGAATAAACATCCCACTCAATGTCGGGTGCGATCATACCAGCACTAATGCCATGGATCCCATCAGAACTCCGAAGTTAAGCGTGCTTGGACGAGAGCAGTACTAGGATCGGTGACCTTCTGGGAAGTCCTCGTGTTGCACCCCTTTTCTTGTTTTTCTATTTTTGATTATTTGTTGACAGACGATTTTCGGCTCAAATCATCTGAATCTCGATCGAGACTAGATAAGACATGTGAAATGAAAGTAGCTCGGACACTGCCAGATTTGGACAAAATTGTAGGCTAATTTGATTGTAAACGGGCAAACGGAGGAGACACATTACTACGCAATGAGCTGACGAGATTTTAGACAAAATCCTTCTCTAAGACCCTCTAATTTGCGATTACCTCTTCTCTTAAGCTTTCGTTTCCTCGAGAAATCCGCTTAGGAAGTTCGAAATTCGATTCCGGTTCCATTTTATCGTATCCCAAGCATAATAATAGCTTTACATTCGTTATTTCCTTCTTCTTATCTTTTTTTCTATTTTCTGGGAACATTTATCGATTTTTGTTGTCGTGAGCCGGTTCTGTGCGGATGGGTATGACGCAGATTACTCCGGAGACGGTTAACTCATTAAAAACAATTATTTCGACTGTTTTAACCATAATTTACGTAACCGGTCGCGACACGAGGTTTTCGCAGGGAGGTCAGCCATCCTAGCTCTGCCATCACGCCAGAACGCTTAACTTCATGGTTATGATGGGGCGAAAGCAGTGCCGCGTGTTGTCCATCGCCGCCCGCTCCACACGTACTCGAGGGATATAAGAATAAACATCCCACTCAATGTCGGGTGCGATCATACCAGCACTAATGCACCGGATCCCAACAGAACTCCGAAGTTAAGCGTGCTTGGGCGAGAGCAGTACTAGGATGGGTGACCCCCTGGAAAGTCCTCGTGTTGCACCCTTTTTCGTGTTTTTCTATTTTTGATTACTTGTTGACAAACGATTTTCGGTTCAAATCATCTGAATCTCGATCGGGACCAGATAAGACATGTGAAATGAAAGTAGCTCGGGCACTGCCGGATTTGGACAAAATTGTAGGCTAATTTGATTGTAAACGGGCAAACGGACGAGACTCATTACTACGCAATGAGCTGGCGAGATTTTAGCCGAATTCCTTCTCTAAGACCCTCTAATTTGCTTTTTACCGCTTCTGTTAAGCTTTCGCTTCCTCGAGAAATCCGCTTAGGAAGTTCGAAATTCGATTCCAGTTCCATTTTATCGTATCTCAGGCATAATAATAGCTTTACATCGTTATTTACCCCTAGGTTGTCCTCGTGTTTCACCCCTTTTCGTGTTTTTCTATTTTGATTACTTGTTGAAAGACGATTTTCGGCTCAAATCATCTGAATCTCGATCGGGACCAGATAAGACATGTGAAATGAAAGTAGCTCGGGCACTGCCGGATTTGGACAAAATTGTGGCCTAATTTGATTGTAAACGGGCAACAGACGAGATTCATTACTACGCAATGAGCTGACGAGATTTTAGCCGAATTCCTTCTCTAAGACCCTCTAATTTGCTATTTACCGCTTCTGTTAAGCTTTCGTTTCCTCGAGAAATCCGCTTAGGAAGTTCGAAATTCGATTCCGGTTCCATTTTATCGTATCCCAGACATAATAATAGCTTTACATTCGTTATTTCCTTCTTCTTATTTTTTTTTCTATTTTCTGGGAACGTTTATCGATTTTTGTTGTCGTGAGCCGGTTCTGTGCGGAAGGGTATGACGCAGATTACTCCGGAGGCGGTTAACTCATTAAAAACAATTATTTCGACTGTTTTATCCATAATTTACTTAAACGATCGCGACACGAGGTCTTCCCAGGGAGGTCACCCATCCTAGCTCTACCATCGCGCCATAACGCTTAACTTCATGGTTATGATTGGGCGAGAGCAGTGCCGCGTGTTGTCCATCGCCGCCCGCTCCACACGTACTCGAGGGATATAAGAATAAACATCCCACTCAATGTGGGTGCGATCATACCAGCACTAATGCACCGGATCCCATCAGAATTCCGAAGTTAAGCGTGCTTGGGCGTGAGCAGTACTAGGATGGGTGACCCCCAGGGAAGTCCTCGTGTTGCACCCCTTTTCGTGTTTTTCTATTTTTGATTACTTGTTGACAGACGATTTTCGGCTCAAATCATCTGAATCTCGATCGGGACCAGATAAGACATGTGAAATGAAAGTAGCTCGGGCACTGCCGGATTTGGACAAAATTGTAGGCTAATTTGATTGTAAACGGGCAAACGGACGAGACTCATTACTACGCAATGAGCTGACGAGATTTTAGCCGAATTCCTTCTCTAAGACCCTTTATTTTGCGATTTACCGCTTCTGTTAAGCTTTCGTTTCCTCGAGAAATCCGCTTAGGAAGTTCGAAATTCGATTCCGGTTCCATTTTATCGTATCTCAGGCATAATAATAGCTTTACATTCGTTATTTTCTTCTTCTTATTTTTTTTTCTAATTTCTGGGAACATTTATCGATTTTTGTTGTCGTGAGCCGGTTCTGTGCGGAAGGGTATGACGCAGATTACTCCAGAGACGGTTAACTCATTAAAAACAGTTATTTCGACTGTTTTATCCATAATTTACGTAAACGGTCGCGACACGAGGTCTTCCCAGGGAGGTCACCCATCCTAGCTCTGCCATCGCGCAAGAACGCTTAACTTCATGGTTATGATTGGGCGAGAGCAGTGCCGCGTGTTGTCCATCGCCGCTTGCTCCACACGTACTCGAGGGATATAAGAATAAACATCCCACTCAATGTCGGGTGCGATCATACCAGCACTAATGCCATGGATCCCATCAGAACTCCGAAGTTAAGCGTGCTTGGACGAGAGCAGTACTAGGATCGGTGACCTCCTGGGAAGTCCTCGTGTTGCACCCTTTTTCTTGTTTTTCTATTTTTGATTACTTGTTGACAGACGATTTTCGGCTCAAATCATCTGAATCTCGATCGAGACCAGATAAGACATGTGAAATGAAAGTAGCTCGGGCACTGCCGGATTTGGACAAAATTGTAGGCTAATTTGTTTGTAAACGGGCAAACGGACGAGACACATTACTACGCAATGAGCTGACGAGATTTTAGCCGAAATCCTTCTCTAAGACCCTCTAATTTGCGATTTACCTCTTCTCTTAAGCTTTCGTTTCCTCGAGAAATCCTCTTAGGAAGTTCGAAATTCGATTCCGGTTCCATTTTATCGTATACCAAGCATAATAATAGCTTTACATTCGTTATTTCCTTCTTCTTATTTTTTTTTTCTATTTTCTGGGAACATTTATCGATTTTTGTTGTCGTGAGCCGGTTCTGTGTGGATGGGTATGACGCAGACTACTCCGGAGACGGTTAACTCATTAAAAACAATTATTTCGACTGTTTTAACCATAATTTACGTAACCGGTCGCGGCATGAGGTCTCTCCAGGGAGGTCACCCATCCTAGCTCTGCCATCGCGCCAGAACGCTTAACTTCATGGTTATGATAGGGCGAGAGCAGTGCCGCGTGTTGTCCATCGTCGCCCGCTCCACACGTACTCGAGGGATATTAGAATAAACATCCCACTCAATGTCGGGTGCGATCATACCAGCACTAATGCACCGGATCCCAACAGAACTCCGAAGTTAAGCGTGCTTGGGCAAGAGCAGTACTAGGATGGGTGACCCCCTGGAAAGTCCTCGTGTTGCACCCTTTATCGTGTTTTTCTATTTTTGATTACTTGTTGACAAACGATTTTCGGCTCAAATCATCTGAATCTCGATCTGGACCAGATAAGACATGTGAAATGAAAGTAGCTCGGGCACTGCCGGATTTGGACAAAATTGTAGGCTAATTTGATTGTAAACGGGTAAACGGACGAGACTCATTACTACGCAATGAGCTGACGAGATTTTAGACGAATTCCTTCTCTAAACCCTCTAATTTTCGATTTACCGCTTCTGTTAAGCTTTCGCTTCCTAGAGAAATCCGCTCAGGAAGTTCGAAATTCGATTCCAGTTCCATTTTATCGTATCCTAGGCATAATAATAGCTTTACATCGTTATTTACCCCTAGGTTGTCTTCGTGTTTCACCCCTTTTCGTGGTTTTCTATTTTTGATTACTTGTTGACAGACGATTTTCGGCTCAAATCATCTGAATCTCGATCGGGACAAGATAAGACATGTGAAATGAAAGTAGCTCGGGCACTGCCGAATTTGGACAAAATTGTGGGCTAATTTGGTTGTAAACGGGCAACGGACGAGATTCATTACTACGCAATGAGCTGACGAGATTTTAGCCGAATTTCTTCTCTAAGACCCTCTAATTTGCGATTTACCGCTTCTATTAAGCTTTCGTTTCCTCGAGAAATCCGCTTAGGAAGTTCGAAATTCGATTCCGGTTCCATTTTATCGTATCCCAGGCATAATAATAGCTTTACATTCGTTATTTCCTTCTTCTTATTTTTTTTTCTATTTTCTGGGAACGTTTATCGATTTTTGTTGTCGTGAGCCGGTTCTGTGCGGAAGGGTATGACGCAGATTACTCCGGAGAAGGTTAACACATTAAAAACAATTAATTCAACTGTTTTATCCATAATTCACGTAAACGATCGCGACACGAGGTCTTCCCAGGGAGGTCACCCATCCTAGCTCTGCCATCGCGCCAGAACGCTTAACTTCATGGTTATGATTGGGCGAGAGCAGTGCCGCGTGTTGTCCATCGCCGCCCGCTCCACACGTACTCGAGGGATATAAGAATAAACATCCCACTCAATGTCGGGTGCGATCATACCAGCACTAATGCACCGGATCCAATCAGAACTCCGAAGTTTAGCGTGCTTGGGCGAGAGCAGTACTAGGGTGGGTGACCCCCTGGGAAGTCCTCGTGTTGCACCCTTTTTCGTGTTTTTCTATTTTTGATTACTTGTTGACAGACGATTTTCGGCTCAAATCATCTGAATCTCGATCGGTACCAGATAAGACATGTGAAATAAAAGTAGCTCGGGCACTGCCGGATTTGGACAAAATTGTAGGCTAATTTGATTGTAAACGGGCAAACGGACGAGACTTATTTCTACGCAATGAGCTGACGAGATTTTAGCCGAATTCCTTCTCTAAGACCCTCTAATTTGCGATTTACCGCTTCTGTTAAGCTTTCGTTTCCTCGAGAAATCTGCTTAGGAAGTTCGAAATTCGATTCCGGTTCCATTTTATCGTATCCCAGGCATAATAATAGCTTTACATTCGTTATTTCCTTCTTCTTATTTTTTTTTCTATTTTCTAGGAACATTTATCGATTTTTGTTGTCGTGAGCCGGTTCTGTGCGGAAGGGTATGACGCAGATTACTCCGGAGACGGTTAACTCATTAAAAACAATTATTTCGACTGTTTTATCCATAATTTACGTAAACGGTCGCGACACGAGGTCTTCCCAGGGAGGTCACCCATCCTACCTCTGCCATCGCGCCAGAACGCTTAACTTCTTGGTTATGATTGGGCGAGAGCAGTGCCGCGTGTTGTCCATCGCCGCCCGCTCCACACGTACTCGAGGGATATAAGAATAAACATCCCACTCAATGTCGGGTGCGATCATACCAGCACTAATGCCACTGGATCCCATCAGAACTCCGAAGTTAAGCGTGCTTGGACGAGAGCAGTACTAGGATGGGTGACCCCCTAGGAAGTCCTCGTGTTGCACCCCTTTTCGTGTTTTTCTATTTTTGATTACTTGTTGACAGACGATTTTCGGCTCAAATCATCTGAATCTCGATCGGGACCAGATAAGACATGTGAAATGAAAGTAGCTCGGGCACTGCCAGATTTGGACAAAATTGTAGGCTAATTTGATTGTAAACGGGCAAACGGACGAGACTCATTACTACGCAATGAGCTGACGAGATTTTAGCCGAATTCCTTCTCTAAGACCCTCTAATTTGCGATTAACGCTTCTGTTAAGCTTTCGTTTCCTCGAGAAATCCGCTTAGGAAGTTCGAAATTCGATTCCGGTTCCATTTTATCGTATCCCAGGCATAATAATAGATTTACATTCGTTATTTCCTTCTTCTTATTTTTTTTTCTATTTTCTAGGAACATTTATCGATTTTTGTTGTCGTGAGCCGGTTCTGTGCGGAAGGGTATGACGCAGATTACTCCGGAGACGGTTAACTCATTAAAAACAATTATTTCGACTGTTTTATCCATAATTTACGTAAACGGTCGCGACACGAGGTCTTCCCAGTGAGGTCACCCATCATACCTCTGCCATCGCGCCAGAACGCTTAACTTCATGGTTATGATTGGGCGAGAGCAGTGCCGCGTGTTGTCCATCGCCGCCCGCTCCACACGTACTCGAGGGATATAAGAATAAACATCCCACTCAATGTCGGGTGCGATCATACCAGCACTAATGCCATGGATCCCATCAGAACTCCGAAGTTAAGCGTGCTTGGGCGAGAGCAGTACTAGAATGGGTGACCCCCTAGGAAGTCCTCGTGTTGCACCCCTTTTCGTGTTTTTCTATTTTTGATTACTTGTTGACAGACGATTTTCGGCTCAAATCATCTGAATCTCGATCGAGACCAGATAAGACATGTGAAATGAAAGTAGCTCGGGCACTGCCGGATTTGGACAAAATTGTAGGCTAATTTGATTGTAAATGGGCAAACGGACGAGACACATTACTACGCAATGAGCTGACGAGATTTTAGCCGAATTCCTTCTCTAAGACCCTCTAATTTGCGATTTACCGCTTCTCTTAAGCTTTCGTTTCCACGAGAAATCCGCTTAGGAAGTTCGAAATTCGATTCCGGTTCCATTTTATCGTATCCCAGGCATAATAATAGCTTTACATTCGTTATTTCCTTCTTCTTATTTTTTTTTTCTATTTTCTGGGAACATTTATCGATTTTTGTTGTCCTGAGCCGGTTCTGTGCGGAAGGGTATGACGCAGATTACTCCGGAGACGGTTAACTCATTAAAAACAATTATTTCGACTGTTTTATCCATATTTCCGTAAACGGTCGCGACACGAGGTCTTCCCAGGGAGGTCACCCATCCTAGCTCTGCCATCGTGCCAGAACGCTTAACTTCATGGTTATGATTGGGCGAGAGCAGTGCCGCGTGTTGTCCATCGCCGCCCGCTCCACACGTACTCGAGGGATATAAGAATAAACATCCCACTCAATGTCGGGTGCGATCATACCAGCACTAATGCACCGGATCCCATCAGAACTCCGAAGTTAAGCAGCGTGCTTGGGCGAGAGCAGTACTAGGATGGGTGACCCCCTGGGAAGTCCTCGTGTTGCACCCCTTTTCGTGTTTTTCTATTTTTGATTACTTGTTGACAGACGATTTTCGGCTCAAATCATCTGAATCTCGATCGGGACCAGATAAGACATGTGAAATGAAAGTAGCTCGGGCACTGCCGGATTTGGACAAAATTGTAGGCTAATTTGATTGTAAACGGGCAAACGGACGAGACTCATTACTACGCAATGAGCTGACGAGATTTTAGCCGAATTCCTTCTCTAAGACCCTCTAATTTGCGATTTACCGCTTCTGTTAAGCTTTCGTTTCCTCGAGAAATCCGCTTAGGAAGTTCGAAATTCGATTCCGGTTCCATTTTATCGTATCCCAGGCATAATAATAGCTTTACATTCGTTATTTCCTTCTTCTTATTTTTTTTTCTATTTTCTGGGAACATTTATCGATTTTTGTTGTCGTGAGCCGGTTCTGTGCGGAAGGGTATGACGCAGATTACTCCGGAGACGGTTAACTCATTAAAAACAATTATTTCGACTGTTTTATCCATAATTTACGTAAACGGTCGCGACACGAGGTCTTCCCAGGGAGGTCACCCATCCTACCTCTGCCATCGCGCCAGAACGCTTAACTTCATGGTTATGATTGGGCGAGAGCAGTGCCGCGTGTTGTCCATCGCCGCCCGCTCCACACGTACTCGAGGGATATAAGAATAAACATCCCACTCAATGTCGGGTGCGATCATACCAGCACTAATGCACCGGATCCCATCAGAACTCCGAAGTTAAGCGTGCTTGGGCGAGAGCAGTACTAGGATGGGTGACCCCCTGGGAAGTCCTCGTGTTGCACCCCTTTTCGTGTTTTTCTATTTTTGATTACTTGTTGACAGACGATTTTCGGCTCAAATCATCTGAATCTCGATCGGGACCAGATAAGACATGTGAAATGAAAGTAGCTCGGGCACTGCCGGATTTGGACAAAATTGTAGGCTAATTTGATTGTAAACGGGCAAACGGACGAGACTCATTACTACGCAATGAGCTGACGAGATTTTAGCCGAATTCCTTCTCTAAGACCCTCTAATTTGCGATTTACCGCTTCTGTTAAGCTTTCGTTTCCTCGAGAAATCCGCTTAGGAAGTTCGAAATTCGATTCCGGTTCCATTTTATCGTATCCCAGGCATAATAATAGCTTTACATTCGTTATTTCCTTCTTCTTATTTTTTTTTCTATTTTCTGGGAACATTTATCGATTTTTGTTGTCGTGAGCCGGTTCTGTGCGGAAGGGTATGACGCAGATTACTCCGGAGACGGTTAACTCATTAAAAACAATTATTTCGACTGTTTTATCCATTAATTTACGTAAACGGTCGCGACACGAGGTCTTCCCAGGGAGGTCACCCATCCTAGCTCTGCCATCGCGCCAGAACGCTTAACTTCATGGTTATGATTGGGCGAGAGCAGTGCCGCGTGTTGTCCATCGCCGCCCGCTCCACACGTACTCGAGGGATATAAGAATAAACATCCCACTCAATGTCGGGTGCGATCATACCAGCACTAATGCACCGGATCCCATCAGAACTCCGAAGTTAAGCAGCGTGCTTGGGCGAGAGCAGTACTAGGATGGGTGACCCCCTGGGAAGTCCTCGTGTTGCACCCCTTTTCGTGTTTTTCTATTTTTGATTACTTGTTGACAGACGATTTTCGGCTCAAATCATCTGAATCTCGATCGGGACCAGATAAGACATGTGAAATGAAAGTAGCTCGGGCACTGCCGGATTTGGACAAAATTGTAGGCTAATTTGATTGTAAACGGGCAAACGGACGAGACTCATTACTACGCAATGAGCTGACGAGATTTTAGCCGAATTCCTTCTCTAAGACCCTCTAATTTGCGATTTACCGCTTCTGTTAAGCTTTCGTTTCCTCGAGAAATCCGCTTAGGAAGTTCGAAATTCGATTCCGGTTCCATTTTATCGTATCCCAGGCATAATAATAGCTTTACATTCGTTATTTCCTTCTTCTTATTTTTTTTTCTATTTTCTGGGAACATTTATCGATTTTTGTTGTCGTGAGCCGGTTCTGTGCGGAAGGGTATGACGCAGATTACTCCGGAGACGGTTAACTCATTAAAAACAATTATTTCGACTGTTTTATCCATAATTTACGTAAACGGTCGCGACACGAGGTCTTCCCAGGGAGGTCACCCATCCTAGCCTCTGCCATCGCGCCAGAACGCTTAACTTCATGGTTATGATTGGGCGAGAGCAGTGCCGCGTGTTGTCCATCGCCGCCCGCTCCACACGTACTCGAGGGATATAAGAATAAACATCCCACTCAATGTCGGGTGCGATCATACCAGCACTAATGCACCGGATCCCATCAGAACTCCGAAGTTAAGCGTGCTTGGGCGAGAGCAGTACTAGGATGGGTGACCCCCTGGGAAGTCCTCGTGTTGCACCCCTTTTCGTGTTTTTCTATTTTTGATTACTTGTTGACAGACGATTTTCGGCTCAAATCATCTGAATCTCGATCGGGACCAGATAAGACATGTGAAATGAAAGTAGCTCGGGCACTGCCGGATTTGGACAAAATTGTAGGCTAATTTGATTGTAAACGGGCAAACGGACGAGAATCATTACTACGCAGTGAGCTGACGAGATTTTAGCGAAATTCCTTCTCTAAGACCCTCTAATTTGCGATTTACCGCTTCTGTTAAGCTTTCGTTTCCTCGAGAAATCCGCTTAGGAAGTTCGAAATTCGATTCCGGTTCCATTTTATCGTATCCCAGGCATAATAATAGCTTTAAATTCGTTATTTCCTTCTTCTTATTTTTTTTCTATTTTCTGGCAACATTTATCGATTTTTGTTGTCGTGAGCCGGTTCTGTGCGGAAGGGTATGACGCAGATTACTCCGGAGACGGTTAACTCATTAAAAACAATTATTTCGACTGTTTTATCCATAATTTACGTAAACGGTCGCGACACGAGGTCTTCCCAGGGAGGTCACCCATCCTAGCTCTGCCATCGCGCCAGAACGCTTAACTTCATGGTTATGATTGGGCGAGAGCAGTGCCGCGTGTTGTCCATCGCCGCCCGCTCCACACGTACTCGAGGGATATAAGAATAAACATCCCACTCAATGTCGGGTGCGATCATACCAGCACTAATGCACCGGATCCCATCAGAACTCCGAAGTTAAGCGTGCTTGGGCGAGAGCAGTACTAGGATGGGTGACCCCCTGGGAAGTCCTCGTGTTGCACCCTTTTTCGTGTTTTTTCTATTTTTGATTACTTGTTGACAGACGATTTTCGGCTCAAATCATCTGAATCTCGATCGGGACCAGATAAGACATGTGAAATGAAAGTAGCTCGGGCACTGCCGGATTTGGACAAATTGTAGGCTAATTTGATTGTAAACGGGCAAACGGACGAGACTCATTACTACGCAATGAGCTGACGAGATTTTAGCCGAATTCCTTCTCTAAGACCCTCTAATTTGCGATTTACCGCTTCTGTTAAGCTTTCGTTTCCTCGAGAAATCCGCTTAGGAAGTTCGAAATTCGATTCCGGTTCCATTTTATCGTATCCCAGGCATAATAATAGCTTTACATTCGTTATTTCCTTCTTCTTATTTTTTTTTTCTATTTTCTGGGAACATTTATCGATTTTTGTTGTCGTGAGCCGGTTCTGTGCGGAAGGGTATGACGCAGATTACTCCGGAGACGGTTAACTCATTAAAAACAATTATTTCGACTGTTTTATCCATAATTTACGTAAACGGTCGCGACACGAGGTCTTCCCAGGGAGGTCACCCATCCTAGCTCTGCCATCGCGCCAGAACGCTTAACTTCATGGTTATGATTGGGCGAGAGCAGTGCCGCGTGTTGTCCATCGCCGCCCGCTCCACACGTACTCGAGGGATATAAGAATAAACATCCCACTCAATGTCGGGTGCGATCATACCAGCACTAATGCACCGGATCCCATCAGAACTCCGAAGTTAAGCGTGCTTGGGCGAGAGCAGTACTAGGATGGGTGACCCCCTGGGAAGTCCTCGTGTTGCACCCTTTTTCGTGTTTTTCTATTTTTGATTACTTGTTGACAGACGATTTTCGGCTCAAATCATCTGAATCTCGATCGGGACCAGATAAGACATGTGAAATGAAAGTAGCTCGGGCACTGCCGGATTTGGACAAAATTGTAGGCTAATTTGATTGTAAACGGGCAAACGGACGAGACTCATTACTACGCAATGAGCTGACGAGATTTTAGCCGAATTCCTTCTCTAAGACCCTCTAATTTGCGATTTACCGCTTCTGTTAAGCTTTCGTTTCCTCGAGAAATCCGCTTAGGAAGTTCGAAATTCGATTCCGGTTCCATTTTATCGTATCCCAGGCATAATAATAGCTTTACATTCGTTATTTCCTTCTTCTTATTTTTTTTTCTATTTTCTGGGAACATTTATCGATTTTTGTTGTCGTGAGCCGGTTCTGTGCGGAAGGGTATGACGCAGATTACTCCGGAGACGGTTAACTCATTAAAAACAATTATTTCGACTGTTTTATCCATAATTTACGTAACGATCGCGACACGAGGTCTTCCCAGGGAGGTCACCCATCCTAGCTCTGCCATCGCGCCAGAACGCTTAACTTCATGGTTATGATTGGGCGAGAGCAGTGCCGCGTGTTGTCCATCGCCGCCCGCTCCACACGTACTCGAGGGATATAAGAATAAACATCCCACTCAATGTCGGGTGCGATCATACCAGCACTAATGCACCGGATCCCATCAGAACTCCGAAGTTAAGCGTGCTTGGGCGAGAGCAGTACTAGGATGGGTGACCCCCTGGGAAGTCCTCGTGTTGCACCCCTTTTTCGTGTTTTTCTATTTTTGATTACTTGTTGACAGACGATTTTCGGCTCAAATCATCTGAATCTCGATCGGGACCAGATAAGACATGTGAAATGAAAGTAGCTCGGGCACTGCCGGATTTGGACAAAATTGTAGGCTAATTTGATTGTAAACGGGCAAACGGACGAGACTCATTACTACGCAATGAGCTGACGAGATTTTAGCCGAATTCCTTCTCTAAGACCCTCTAATTTGCGATTTACCGCTTCTGTTAAGCTTTCGTTTCCTCGAGAAATCCGCTTAGGAAGTTCGAAATTCGATTCCGGTTCCATTTTATCGTATCCCAGGCATAATAATAGCTTTACATTCGTTATTTCCTTCTTCTTATTTTTTTTTCTATTTTCTGGGAACATTTATCGATTTTTGTTGTCGTGAGCCGGTTCTGTGCGGAAGGGTATGACGCAGATTACTCCGGAGACGGTTAACTCATTAAAAACAATTATTTCGACTGTTTTATCCATAATTTACGTAAACGGTCGCGACACGAGGTCTTCCCAGGGAGGTCACCCATCCTACCTCTGCCATCGCGCCAGAACGCTTAACTTCATGGTTATGATTGGGCGAGAGCAGTGCCGCGTGTTGTCCATCGCCGCCCGCTCCACACGTACTCGAGGGATATAAGAATAAACATCCCACTCAATGTCGGGTGCGATCATACCAGCACTAATGCACCGGATCCATCAGAACTCCGAAGTTAAGCGTGCTTGGGCGAGAGCAGTACTAGGATGGGTGACCCCCTGGGAAGTCCTCGTGTTGCACCACTTTTCGTGTTTTTCTATTTTTGATTACTTGTTGACAGACGATTTTCGGCTCAAATCATCTGAATCTCGATCGGGACCAGATAAGACATGTGAAATGAAAGTAGCTCGGGCACTGCCGGATTTGGACAAAATTGTAGGCTAATTTGATTGTAAACGGGCAAACGGACGAGACTCATTACTACGCAATGAGCTGACGAGATTTTAGCCGAATTCCTTCTCTAAGACCCTCTAATTTGCGATTTACCGCTTCTGTTAAGCTTTCGTTTCCTCGAGAAATCCGCTTAGGAAGTTCGAAATTCGATTCCGGTTCCATTTTATCGTATCCCAGGCATAATAATAGCTTTACATTCGTTATTTCCTTCTTCTTATTTTTTTTTCTATTTTCTGGGAACATTTATCGATTTTTGTTGTCGTGAGCCGGTTCTGTGCGGAAGGGTATGACGCAGATTACTCCGGAGACGGTTAACTCATTAAAAACAATTATTTCGACTGTTTTATCCATAATTTACGTAAACGGTCGCGACACGAGGTCTTCCCAGGGAGGTCACCCATCCTAGCTCTGCCATCGCGCCAGAACGCTTAACTTCATGGTTATGATTGGGCGAGAGCAGTGCCGCGTGTTGTCCATCGCCGCCCGCTCCACACGTACTCGAGGGATATAAGAATAAACATCCCACTCAATGTCGGGTGCGATCATACCAGCACTAATGCACCGGATCCCATCAGAACTCCGAAGTTAAGCGTGCTTGGGCGAGAGCAGTACTAGGATGGGTGACCCCCTGGGAAGTCCTCGTGTTGCACCCTTTTTCGTGTTTTTCTATTTTTGATTACTTGTTGACAGACGATTTTCGGCTCAAATCATCTGAATCTCGATCGGGACCAGATAAGACATGTGAAATGAAAGTAGCTCGGGCACTGCCGGATTTGGACAAAATTGTAGGCTAATTTGATTGTAACGGGCAAACGGACGAGACTCATTACTACGCAATGAGCTGACGAGATTTTAGCCGAATTCCTTCTCTAAGACCCTCTAATTTGCGATTTACCGCTTCTGTTAAGCTTTCGTTTCCTCGAGAAATCCGCTTAGGAAGTTCGAAATTCGATTCCGGTTCCATTTTATCGTATCCCAGGCATAATAATAGCTTTACATTCGTTATTTCCTTCTTCTATTTTTTTTTCTATTTTCTGGGAACATTTATCGATTTTTGTTGTCGTGAGCCGGTTCTGTGCGGAAGGGTATGACGCAGATACTCCGGCGACGGTTAACTCATTAAAAACAATTATTTCGACTGTTTTATCCATAATTTACGGTAAACGGTCGCGACACGAGGTCTTCCCAGGGAGGTCACCCATCCTAGCTCTGCCATCGCGCCAGAACGCTTAACTTCGTGGTTATGATGGGCGAGGCGAAGTGCCGCGTGTTGTCCATCGCCGGCCCGCTCCACACGTACTCGAGGGATATAAGAATCAAACATCCCACTCAATGTCGGGTGCGATCTTACTACGCACAATGCACCGGATCCCATCAGAACTCCGAAGTTCAAGCGTGCTTGGAGCGAGAGTACTAGGATGGGTGACCCCCTGGGAAGTCCTCGTTTTGCAACCCTTTTCGTGTTTTTCTATTTTAGATTACTTGTTGCAGACGATTTTCGGCTCAAATCATCTGAATCTCGATCGGACCAGATAAGACATGTGAAATGAAAGTAGCTCGGCACTGCCGGATTTGGACAAATTGTAGGCTAAATTGTCAAACGTACGACGAGACTCATTACAATGCAATGAGCTTACGAGATTTTAGCCGAATTCCTTCTCTAAGACCCTCTAATTTTGCATTTACCGCTTTGTTAAGCTTTCGTTTCCTCGAGAAATCCGTTAGGAAAGTTCGAAATTCGATTCCGGTTCCATTTATCGTATCCCAGGCAATAATAGCTTTACATTCGTTATTTCCTTCTTCTTATTTTTTTTCTATTTTCTGGGAACATTTATCGATTTTTGT
>NC_134559.1:40766686-40784136 GCF_025594145.1 Primulina tabacum
AAGAACCGCTCACGACAAAAAAATCGATAAATGTTCCCAGAAATAGAAAAAAATAAGAAGGAAATAAATGTAAAGCTATTATTATGCCTGGGATACGATAAAATGGAACCGGAATCGAATTTCGAACTTCCTAAGCGATTTCTCGAGGAAACGAAAGCTTAACAGAAGCGGTAAATCGCAAATTAGAGGGTCTTAGAGAAGGAATTCGGCTAAAATCTCGTCAGCTCATTGCGTAGTAATGAGTCTCGTCCGTTTGCCCGTTTACAATCAAATTAGCCTACAATTTTGTCCAAATCCGGCAGTGCCCGAGCTACTTTCATTTCACATGTCTTATCTGGTCCCGATCGAGATTCAGATGATTTGAGCCGAAAATCGTCTGTCAACAAGTAATCAAAATAGAAAAACGAAAAAGGGTGCAACACGAGGACTTCCAGGGTCACCCATCCTAGTACTGCTCTCGCCCAAGCACGCTTAACTTCGGAGTTCTGATGGGATCCGTGCATTAGTGCTGGTATGATCGCACCCGACATTGAGTGGGATGTTTATTCTTATATCCCTCGAGTACGTGTGGAGCGGGGGCGATGGACAACACGCGGCACTGCTCTCGCCCAATCATAACCACGAAGTTAAGCGTTCTGGCGCGATGGCAGAGGTAGGATGGGTGACCTCCCTGGGAAGACCTCGTGTCGCGATCGTTTACGTAAATTATGGATAAAACAGTCGAAATAATTGTTTTTAATTAGTTAACCGTCTCCGGAGTAATCTGCGTCATACCCTTCCGCACAGAACCGGCTCACGACAACAAAAATCGATAAATGTTCCCAGAAAATAGAAAAAAAATAAGAAGAAGGAAATAACGAATGTAAAGCTATTATTATGCCTGGGATACGATAAAATGGAACCGGAATCGAATTTCGAACTTCCTAAGCGGATTTCTCGAGGAAACGAAAGCTTAACAGAAGCGGTAAATCGCAAATTAGAGGGTCTTAGAGAAGGAATTCGGCTAAAATCTCGTCAGCTCATTGCGTAGTAATGAGTCTCGTCCGTTTGCCCGTTTACAATCAAATTAGCCTACAATTTTGTCCAAATCCGGCAGTGCCCGAGCTACTTTCATTTCACATGTCTTATCTGGTCCCGATCGAGATTCAGATGATTTGAGCCGAAAATCGTCTGTCAACAAGTAATCAAAAATAGAAAAACACGAAAAGGGTGCAACACGAGGACTTCCCAGGGGTCACCCATCCTAGTACTGCTCTCGCCCAAGCACGCTTAACTTCGGAGTTCTGATGGGATCCGGTGCATTAGTGCTGGTATGATCGCACCCGACATTGAGTGGGATGTTTATTCTTATATCCCTCGAG
Organism: Primulina tabacum; assembly: GCF_025594145.1. Lineage (NCBI taxonomy): Eukaryota > Viridiplantae > Streptophyta > Magnoliopsida > Lamiales > Gesneriaceae > Primulina > Primulina tabacum. Next base: position 40,768,048 of record NC_134559.1, read on the forward strand.
TACGTGTGGAGCGGGCGGCGATGGACAACACGCGGCACTGCTCTCGCCCAATCATAAACATGAAGTTAAGCGTTTTGGCGCGATGGCAGAGCTAGGATGGGTGACCTCCCTGGGAAGACCTCGTGTCGCGACCGTTTACGTAAATTATGGATAAAACAGTCCAAATAATTTGTTTTAATGAGTTAACCGTCTCCGGAGTAATCTGCGTCAAACCCTTCCCCGCACAGAACCGGCTCACGACAACAAAAATCGATAATGTTCCCAGAAAATAGAAAAAAAAAATAAGAAGAAGGAAATAACGAATGTAAAGCTATTATTATGCCTCGGATACGATAAATGGAACCGGAATCGAATTTCGAACTTCCTAAGCGGATTTCTCGAGGAAACGAAAGCTTAACAGAAGCGGTAATCGCAAATTAGAGGGTCTTAGAGAAGGAATTCGGCCTAAAATCTCGTCAGCTCATTGCGTAGTAATGAGTCTCGTCGTTTGCCCGTTTACAATCAAATTAGCCTACAATTTTGTCCAAATCCGGCAGTGCCCGAGCTACTTTCATTTCACATGTCTTATCTGGTCCCGATCGAGATTCAGATGATTTGAGCCGAAAATCGTCTGTCAACAAGTAATCAAAAATAGAAAAAAACACGAAAAGGGTGCAACACGAGGACTTCCCAGGGGGTCACCCATCCTAGTACTGCTCTCGCCCAAGCACGCTTAACTTCGGAGTTCTGATGGGATCCGGTGCATTAGTGCTGGTATGATCGCACCCGACATTGAGTGGGATGTTTATTCTTATATCCCTCGAGTACGTGTGGAGCGGGCGGCGATGGACAACACGCGGCACTGCTCTCGCCCAATCATAACCATGAAGTTAAGCGTTCTGGCGCGATGGCAGAGCTAGGATGGGTGACCTCCCTGGGAAGACCTCGTGTCGCGACCGTTTACGTAAATTATGGATAAAACAGTCGAAATAATTGTTTTTAATGAGTTAACCGTCTCCGGAGTAATCTGCGTCATACCCTTCCGCACAGAACCGGCTCACGACAACAAAAATCGATAAATGTTCCCAGAAAAGAAAAAAAATAAGAAGAAGGAAATAACGAATGTAAAGCTATTATTATGCCTGGGATACGATAAAATGGAACCGAATCGAATTTCGAACTTCCTAAGCGGATTTCTCGAGGAAACGAAAGCTTAACAGAAGCGGTAAATCGCAAATTAGAGGGTCTTAGAGAAGGAATTCGGCTTAAAATCTCGTCAGCTCATTGCGTAGTAATGAGTCTCGTCCGTTTGCCCGTTTACAATCAAATTAGCCTACAATTTTGTCCAAATCGGCAGTGCCCGAGCTACTTTCATTTCACATGTCTTATCTGGTCCCGATCGAGATTCAGATGATTTGAGCCGAAAATCGTCTGTCAACAAGTAATCAAAAATAGAAAAAACACGAAAAAGGGTGCAACACGAGGACTTCTCAGGGGGTCACCCATCCTAGTACTGCTCTCGCCCAAGCACGCTTAACTTCGGAGTTCTGATGGGATCCGGTGCATTAGTGCTGGTATGATCGCACCCGACATTGAGTGGGATGTTTATTCTTATATCCTCGAGTACGTGTGGAGCGGGCGGCGATGGACAACACGCGGCACTGCTCTCGCCCAATAATAACCATGAAGTTAAGCGTTCTGGCGCTGATGGCAGAGCTAGGATGGGTGACCTCCCTGGGAAGACCTCGTGTCGCGACCGTTTACGTAAATTATGGATAAAACAGTCGAAATAATTGTTTTTAATGAGTTAACCGTCTCGGGAGTAATCTGCGTCATACCCTTCCGCACAGAACCGGCTCACGACAACAAAAATCGATAAATGTTCCCAGAAAATAGAAAAAAAAATAAGAAGAAGGAAATAACGAATGTAAAGCTATTATTATGCCTCGGATACGATAAAATGGAACCGAAATCGAATTTCGAACTTCCTAAGCGGATTTCTCGAGGAAACGAAAGCTTAACAGAAACGGTAAATCGCAAATTAGAGGGTCTTAGAGAAGGAATTCGGCTAAAATCTCGTCAGCTTATTGCGTAGTAATGAGTCTCGTCCGTTTGCCCGTTTACAATCAAATTAGCCTACAATTTTGTCCAAATCCGGCAGTGCCCGAGCTACTTTCATTTCACATGTCTTATTTGGTCCCGATCGAGATTCAGATGATTTGAGCCGAAAATCGTCTGTCAACAAGTAATCAAAAATAGAAAAACACGAAAAAGGGTGCAACACGAGGACTTCCCAGGGGGTCACCCATCCTAGTACTGCTCTCGCCCAAGCACGCTTAACTTCGGAGTTCTGATGGGATCCGGTGCATTAGTGCTGGTATGATCGCACCCGACATTGAGTGGGATGTTTATTCTTATATCCCTCGAGTACGTGTGGAGCGGGCGGCGATGGACAACACGCGGCACTGCTTTCGCCCAATCATAACCACGAAGTTAAGCGTTCTGGCGCGATGGCAGAGGTAGTGATGGGTGACCTCCCTGAGGAAGACCTCGTGTCGCGATCGTTTACGTAAATTATGGATAAAACAGTCGAAATAATTGTTTTAATTAGTTAACCGTCTCCGGAGTAATCTGCGTCATACCCTTCCGCACAGAACCGGCTCACGACAACAAAAATCGATAAATGTTCCCAGAAAATAGAAAAAAAAATAAGAAGAAGGAAATAACGAATGTAAAGCTATTATTATGCCTCGGATACGATAAAATGGAACCGGAATCGAATTTCGAACTTCCTAAGCGGATTTCTCGAGGAAACGAAAGCTTAACAGAAGCGGTAAATCGCAAATTAGAGGGTCTTAGAGAAGGAATTCGGCTAAAATCTCGTCAGCTCATTGCGTAGTAATGAGTCTCGTCCGTTTGCCCGTTTACAATCAAATTAGCCTACAATTTTGTCCAAATCCGGCAGTGCCCGAGCTACTTTCATTTCACATGTCTTATCTGGTCCCGATCGAGATTCAGATGATTTGAGCCGAAAATCGTCTGTCAACAAGTAATCAAAAATAGAAAAACACGAAAAAGGGTGCAACACGAGGACTTCGCAGGGTGTCACCCATCCTAGTACTGCTCTCGCCCAAGCACGCTTAACTTCGGAGTTCTGATGGGATCCGATGCATTAGTGCTGGTATGATCGCACCCGACATTGAGTGGGATGTTTATTCTTATATCCCTCGAGTACGTGTGGAGCGGGCGGCGATGGACAACACGCGGCACTGCTCTCGCCCAATCATAACCATGAAGTTAAGCGTTCTGGCGCGATGGCAGAGCTAGGATGGGTGACCTCCCTGGGAAGACCTCGTGTCGCGACCGTTTACGTAAATTATGGATAAAACAGTCTAAATAATTGTTTTTAATGAGTTAACCGTCTCGGGATAATCTGCGTCATACCCTTCCGCACAGAACCGGCTCACGACAACAAAAATCGATAAATGTTCCCAGAAAATAGAAAAAAAAATAAGAAGAAGGAAATAACGAATGTAAAGTTATTATTATGCCTCGGATACGATAAAATGGAACCGGAATCGAATTTCGAACTTCCTAAGCGGATTTCTCGAGGAAACGAAAGCTTAACAGAAGCGTTAAATCGCAAATTAGAGGGTCTTAGAGAAGGAATTCGGCTAAAATCTCTTCAGCTCATTGCTTGTAATGAGTCTCGTCCGTTTGCCCGTTTACAATCAAATTAGCCTACAATTTTGTCCAAATCCGGCAGTGCCCGAGCTACTTTCATTTCACATGTTTTATCTGGTCCCGATCGAGATTCAGATGATTTGAGCCGAAAATCGTCTATCAACAAGTAATCAAAAATAAAAAAACACGAAAAAGGGTGCAACACGAGGACTTCGCAGGGGGTCACCCATCCTAGTACTGCTCTCGCCCAAGCACGCTTAACTTCGGAGTTCTGATGGGATCCGATGCATTAGTGCTGGTATGATCGCACCCGACATTGAGTGGGATGTTTATTCTTATATCCCTCGAGTACGTGTGGAGCGGGCGGCGATGGACAACACGCGGCACTGCTCTCGCCCAATCATAACCATGAAGTTAAGCGTTCTGGCGCGATGGCAGAGCTAGGATGGGTGACCTCCCTGGAAGACCTCGTGTCGCGATCGTTTACGTAAATTATGGATAAAACAGTCGAAATAATTGTTTTTAATGAGTTAACCGTCTCCGGAGTAATCTGCGTCATACCCTTCCGCACAGAACCGGCTCACGACAACAAAAATCGATAAATGTTCCCAGAAAATAGAAAAAAAAATAAGAAGAAGGAAATAACGAATGTAAAGCTATTATTATGCCTCGGATACGATAAAATGGAACCGGAATCGAATTTCGAACTTCCTAAGCGGATTTCTCGAGGAAACGAAAGCTTAACAGAAGCGGTAAATCGCAAATTAGAGGGTCTTAGAGAAGGAATTCGGCTAAAATCTCGTCAGCTCATTGCGTAGTAATGAGTCTCGTCCGTTTGCCCGTTTACAATCAAATTAGCCTACAATTTTGTCCAAATCCGGCAGTGCCCGAGCTACTTTCAATTTCACATGTTTTAATATCTGATCAGATCCGAGATTCAGATGATTTGAGCCGAAAATCGTCTATCAACAAGTACAAAAATAAAAAAACATGAAAAAGGGTGTCAACACTAGGACTTTTCGGAGTTCTGATGGGATCCTGTTGCATTAGTGCTGGTATAATCGCACCCGACATTGAGTGGGATGTTTAATTCGTATTCCTCGTGTAGAGTGTGGACAGAGCGGCGGATGGACAACACCGGCACTCTCACTCTCGACCAATGTCATAACCATGAAGTTAAGCTTTCTGGCGCTATGGCAGAGCTAGGATGGGTGAACCTCTCGTGTCAGCGATCGTTTACGGTAAATTATGGATAAAACAGTTCGAAATAATTGTTTTAATGTAGTTAACCATCTCGGGAGTTAATCTGCGTGCATATTCCTTTGCCGCACAGAACCGGCGCACGTACAACAAAAAAAATCGAATCAATGTTCCCATAAATAGAAAAAAAAATAAGATAGAGGAAATAACGAATGTAAAGCTATTATTATGCTGGGATACGATAAAATGGAACCGGAATCGAATTTCGAACTTCCTAAGCGGTTTTCTCGAGGAAACGAAAGCTTAACAGAAGCGTTAAATCGCAAATTAGTGGGTCTTAGAGAAGGAATTCGGCTAAAATCTCGTCAGCTCATTGCTTGTAATGAGTCTCGTCCGTTTGCCCGTTTAAAATCAAATTAGCCTACAATTTTGTCCAAATCCGGCAGTGCCCGAGCTACTTTCATTTCACATGTTTTATCTGGTCCCGATCGAGATTCAGATGATTTGAGCCGAAAATCGTCTATCAACAAGTAATCAAAAATAAAAAAACACGAAAAAGGGTGCAACACGAGGACTTCGCAGGGGGTCACCCATCCTAGTACTGCTCTCGCCCAAGCACGCTTAACTTCGGAGTTCTGATGGGATCCGATGCATTAGTGCTGGTATGATCGCACCCGACATTGAGTGGGATGTTTATTCTTATATCCCTCGAGTACGTGTGGAGCGGGCGGCGATGGACAACACGCGGCACTGCTCTCGCCCAATCATAACCATGAAGTTAAGCGTTCTGGCGCGATGGCAGAGCTAGGATGGGTGTACCTCCCTGGGAAGACCTCGTGTCGCGATCGTTTACGTAAATTATGGATAAAACAGTCGAAATAATTGTTTTAATGAGTTAACCGTCTCCGGAGTAATCTGCGTCATACCCTTCCGCACAGAACCGGCTCACGACAACAAAAATCGATAAATGTTCCCAGAAAATAGAAAAAAAATAAGAAGAAGGAAATAACGAATGTAAAGCTATTATTATGCCTGGGATACGATAAAATGGAACCGGAATCGAATTTCGAACTTCCTAAGCGGATTTCTCGAGGAAACTGAAAGCTTAACAGAAGCTGTAAATCGCAAATTAGAGGGTCTTAGAGAAGGAATTCGGCTTAAATCTCGTCAGCTCATTGCGTAGGAATGAGTCTCGTCCGTTTGCCCGTTTACAATCAAATTAGCCTACAATTTTGTCCAAATCCGGCAGTGGCCGAGCTACTTTCATTTCACATGTCTTATCTGGTCCCGATCGAGATTCAGATGATTTGAGCCGAAAATCGTCTGTCAACAAGTAATCAAAAATAGAAAAACACGAAAAAGGGTGCAACACGAGGACTTCCCAGGGTGTCACCCATCCTAGTACTACTCTCGCCCAAGCACGCTTAAATTCGGAGTTCTGATGGGATCCGGTGCATTAGTGCTCTTAAGATCGCACCCGACATTGAGTGGGATGTTTATTCTTATATCCCTCGAGTACGTGTGGAGCGGGCGGCGATGGACAACACGCGGCACTGCTCTCGCCCAATCATAACCATGAAGTTAAGCGTTCTGGCACGATGGCAGAGCTAGGATGGGTGACCTCCCTGGGAAGACCTCGTGTCGCGATCGTTTACGTAAATTATGGATAAAACAGTCTAAATAATTTTTTTTAATGAGTTAACCGTCTCCGGAGTAATCTGCGTCATACCCTTCCGCAAAGAACCGGCTCACGACAAAAAAAATCGATAAATGTTCCCAGAAAATAGAAAAAAAATAAGAAGAAGGAAAATAACGAATGTAAAGCTATTATTATGCCTGGGATACGATAAAATGGAACCGGAATCGAATTTCGAACTTCCTAAGCGGATTTCTCGAGGAAACGAAAGCTTAACAGAAGCGTTAAATCGCAAATTAGTGGGTCTTAGAGAAGGAATTCGGCTAAAATCTCGTCAGCTCATTGCTTGTAATGAGTCTCGTCCGTTTGCCCGTTTACAATCAAATTAGCCTACAATTTTGTCCAAATCCGGCAGTGCCCGAGCTACTTTCATTTCACATGTCTTATCTGGTCCCGATCGAGATTCAGATGATTTGAGCCGAAAATCGTCTAGTCAACAAGTAATCAAAAATAAAAAACACGAAAAGGGTGCAACACGAGGACTTCGCAGGGGGTCACCCATCCTAGTACTGCTCTCGCCCAAGCACGCTTAACTTCGGAGTTCTGATGGGATCCGATGCATTAGTGCTGGTATGATCGCACCCGACATTGAGTGGGATGTTTATTCTTATATCCCTCGAGTACGTGTGGAGCGGGCGGCGATGGACAACACGCGGCACTGCTCTCGCCCAATCATAACCATGAAGTTAAGCGTTCTGGCGCGATGGCAGAGCTAGGATGGGTGTCCTCCATGGGAAGACCTCGTATCGCGATCGTTTACGTAAATTATGTATAAAACAGTCGAAATAATTGTTTTAAATTAGTTAACCGTCTCCGGAGTAATCTGCGTCATACCATTCCGCACAGAACCGGCTCACGACAACAAAAATCGATAAATGTTCCCAGAAAATAGAAAAAAAAATAAGAAGAAGGAAATAACGAATGTAAAGCTATTATTATGCCTCGGATACGATAAAATGGAACCGGAATCGAATTTCGAACTTCCTAAGCGGATTTCTCGAGCAAACGAAATCTTAACAGAAGCGTTAAATAGCAAATTAGAGGGTCTTAGAGAAGGAATTCGGCAAAAATCTCGTCAGCTCTTTGCGTAGTATTGAGTCTCGTCCGTTTGCCCGTTTACAATCAAATTAGCCTACCATTTTGTTCGCAAATCCGTCAGTGCCAGCACTTTCATTTTCAAATGTTTTAGCTGGTCCGATCGAGATTCGATGATTGAGCCGAAAATCGTCTTCAACAAAGTATCAAAAATAGAAAAACACGAAAAAAGGATTCGGGTGGTCAACAGTAATGCTCTGAGCAGCGGAGTTCGATGGACGGTGTGTGCTGGATCGCACCAACATGAGTGGTGTTTTTTAATCCCTGTAGTGTGGATGCGCGGCGAACAACCCGGCAGCTCTGCCAATATAACCATGAAGTTGGTTCTGGCGCGATGGCAGAGCTAGGATGGGTGACCTCCCTGGGAAGACCTCGTGTCGCGACCGTTTACGTAAATTATGGATAAAACAGTCTAAATAATTTTTTTTAATGAGTTAACCGTCTCCGGAGTAATCTGCGTCATACCCTTCGCAAAGAACCGGCTCACGACAAAAAAATCGATAAATGTTCCCGAAAATAGAAAAAAAATAAGAAGAAGGAAAATAACGAATGTAAAGCTATTATTATGCCTGGGATACGATAAAATGGAACCGGAATCGAATTTCGAACTTCCTAAGCGGTTTTCTCGAGGAAACGAAAGCTTAACAGAAGCGTTAAATCGCCACAATTAGAGGGTTTAGAGAAGGTTCGGCTTAAAAATCTCGTCAGCTCATTGCTTGTAATGAGTCTCGTCCGTTTGCCCGTTTACAATCAAATTAGCCTACAATTTTGTCCAAATCCGGCAGTGCCCGAGCTACTTTCATTTCACATGTTTTATCTGGTCCCGATCGAGATTCAGATGATTTGAGCCGAAAATCGTCTATCAACAAGTAATCAAAAATAAAAAAACACGAAAAAGGGTGCAACACGAGGACTTCGCAGGGGGTCACCCATCCTAGTACTGCTCTCGCCCAAGCACGCTTAACTTCGGAGTTCTGATGGGATCCGATGCATTAGTGCTGGTATGATCGCACCCGACATTGAGTGGGATGTTTATTCTTATATCCCTCGAGTACGTGTGGAGCGGGCGGCGATGGACAACACGCGGCACTGCTCTCGCCCAATCATAACCATGAAGTTAAGCGTTCTGGCGCGATGGCAGAGCTAGGATGGGTGTCCTCCCTGGGAAGACCTCGTATCGCGATCGTTTACGTAAATTATGTATAAAACAGTCGAAATAATTGTTTTTAATGAGTTAACCGTCTCCGGAGTAATCTGCGTCATACCCTTCCGCACAGAACCGTCTTACGACAACAAAAATCGATAAATGTTCCCGGAAAATAGAAAAAAAATAAGAAGAAGGAAATAACGAATGTAAACCTATTATTATGCCTGGGATACGATAAAATGGAACCGGAATCGAATTTCAAACTTCCTAAGCGGATTTCTCGAGGAAATGAAAGCTTAACAGAAGCGGTAAATCGCAAATTAGAGGGTCTTAGAGAAGGAATTCGGCTTAAATCTCGTCAGCTCATTGCGTAGTAATGAGTCTCGTCCGTTTGCCCGTTTACAATCAAATTAGCCTACAATTTTGTCCAAATCCGGCAGTGCCCGAGCTACTTTCATTTCACATGTCTTATCTGGTCCCGATCGAGATTCAGATGATTTGAGCCGAAAATCGTCTGTCAACAAGTAATCAAAAATAGAAAAACACGAAAAAGGGTGCAACACGAGGACTTCCCAGGGTGTCACCCATCCTAGTACTGCTCTCGCCCAAGCACGCTTAATTTCGGAGTTCTGATGGGATCCGGTGCATTAGTGCTCGTAAGATCGCACCCGACATTGAGTGGGATGTTTATTCTTATATCCCTCGAGTACGTGTGGAGCGGGCGGCGATGGACAACACGCGGCACTGCTCTCGCCCAATCATAACCATGAAGTTAAGCGTTCTGGCGCGATGGCAGAGCTAGGATGGGTGACCTCCCTGGGAAGACCTCGTGTCGCGACCGTTTACGTAAATTATGGATAAAACAGTCGAAATAATTGTTTTTAATGAGTTAACCGTCTCCGGAGTAATCTGCGTCATACCCTTCCGCACAGAACCGGCTCACGACAACAAAAATCGATAAATGTTCCCAGAAAATAGAAAAAAAATAAGAAGAAGGAAATAACGAATGTAAAGCTATTATTATGCCTCGGGATACGATAAAATGGAACCGGAATCGAATTTCGAACTTCCTAAGCGGATTTCTCGAGGAAACGAAAGCTTAACAGAAGCGTTAAATCGCAAATTAGAGGGTCTTAGAGAAGGAATTCGGCTAAATCTCGTCAGCTCATTGCGTAGTAATGAGTCTCGTCCGTTTGCCCGTTTACAATCAAATTAGCCTACAATTTTGTCCAAATCCGGCAGTGCCCGAGCTACTTTCATTTCACATGTCTTATCTGGTCCCGATCGAGATTCAGATGATTTGAGCCGAAAATCGTCTGTCAACAAGTAATCAAAAATAGAAAAACACGAAAAAGGGTGCAACACGAGGACTTCTCAGGGTGTCACCCATCCTAGTACTGCTCTCGCCCAAGCACGCTTAACTTCGGAGTTCTGATGGGATCCGGTGCATTAGTGCTGGTATGATCGCACCCGACATTGAGTGGGATGTTTATTCTTATATCCCTCGAGTACGTGTGGAGCGGGCGGCGATGGACAACACGCGGCACTGCTCTCGCCCAATCATAACCATGAAGTTAAGCGTTCTGGCGCGATGGCAGAGCTAGGATGGGTGACCTGCCCTGGAAGACCTCGTGTCGCGATCGTTTACGTAAATTATGGATAAAACAGTCGAAATAATTGTTTTTAATGAGTTAACCGTCTCCGGAGTAATCTGCGTCATACCCTTCCGCACAGAACCGGCTCACGACAACAAAAATCGATAAATGTTCCCAGAAAATAGAAAAAAAAATAAGAAGAAGGAAATAACGAATGTAAAGCTATTATTATGCCTGGGATACGATAAAATGGAACCGGAATCGAATTTCGAACTTCCTAAGCGGATTTCTCGAGGAAACGAAAGCTTAACAGAAGCGGTAAATCGCAAATAGAGGGTCTTAGAGAAGGAATTCGGCTAAAATCTCGTCAGCTCATTGCGTAGTAATGAGTCTCGTCCGTTTGCCCGTTTACAATCAAATTAGCCTACAATTTTGTCCAAATCCGGCAGTGCCCGAGCTACTTTCATTTCACATGTCTTATCTGGTCCCGATCGAGATTCAGATGATTTGAGCCGAAAATCGTCTGTCAACAAGTAATCAAAAATAGAAAAACACGAAAAGGGGTGCAACACGAGGACTTCGCAGGGGGTCACCCATCCTAGTACTGCTCTCGCCCAAGCACGCTTAACTTCGGAGTTCTGATGGGATCCGGTGCATTAGTGCTGGTATGATCGCACCCGACATTGAGTGGGATGTTTATTCTTATATCCCTCGAGTACGTGTGGAGCGGGCGGCGATGGACAACACGCGGCACTGCTCTCGCCCAATCATAACCATGAAGTTAAGCGTTCTGGCGCGATGGCAGAGCTAGGATGGGTGACCTCCCTGGGAAGACCTCGTGATCGCGATCGTTTACGTAAATTATGGATAAAACAGTCGAAATAATTGTTTTTAATGAGTTAACCGTCTCCGGAGTAATCTGCGTCATACCCTTCCGCACAGAACCGGCTCACGACAACAAAAATCGATAAATGTTCCCAGAAAATAGAAAAAAAATAAGAAGAAGGAAATAACGAATGTAAAGCTATTATTATGCCTCGGATACGATAAAATGGAACCGGAATCGAATTTCGAACTTCCTAAGCGGATTTCTCGAGGAAACGAAAGCTTAACAGAAGCGTTAAATCGCAAATTAGAGGGTCTTAGAGAAGGAATTCGGCTAAAATCTCGTCAGCTCATTGCTTAGTAATGAGTCTCGTCCGTTTGCCCGTTTACAATCAAATTAGCCTACAATTTTGTCCAAATCCGGGCAGTGCCCGAGCTACTTTCATTTCACATGTCTTATCTGGTCCCGATCGAGATTCAGATGATTGAGCCGAAAATCGTCTGTCAACAAGTAATCAAAAATAGAAAAACACGAAAAAGGGTGCAACACGAGGACTTCCAGGGGGTCACCCATCCTAGTACTGCTCTCGCCCAAGCACGCTTAACTTCGGAGTTCTGATGGGATCCGGTGCATTAGTGCTGGTATGATCGCACCCGACATTGAGTGGGATGTTTATTCTTATATCCCTCGAGTACGTGTGGAGCGGGCGGCGATGGACAACACGCGGCACTGCTCTCGCCCAATCATAACCATGAAGTTAAGCGTTCTGGCGCGATGGCAGAGCTAGGATGGGTGACCTCCCTGGGAAGACCTCGTGTCGCGACGTTTACGTAAATTATGGATAAAACAGTCGAAATAATTGTTTTAATAGTTAACCGTCTCCGGAGTAATCTGCGTCATACCCTTCCGCACAGAACCGGCTCACGACAACAAAAATCGATAAATGTTCCCAGAAAATAGAAAAAAAATAAGAAGAAGGAAATAACGAATGTAAAGCTATTATTATGCCTGGGATACGATAAAATGGAACCGGAATCGAATTTCGAACTTCCTAAGCGGATTTCTCGAGGAAACGAAAGCTTAACAGAAGCGGTTAAATCGCAAATTAGAGGGTCTTAGAGAAGGAATTCGGCTAAATCTCGTCAGCTCATTGCGTAGTAATGAGTCTCGTCCGTTTGCCCGTTTACAATCAAATTAGCCTACAATTTTGTCCAAATCCGGCAGTGCCCGAGCTACTTTCATTTCACATGTTTTATCTGGTCCCGATCGAGATTCAGATGATTTGAGCCGAAAATCGTCTGTCAACAAGTAATCAAAAATAGAAAAACACGAAAAAGGGTGCAACACGAGGACTTCCCAGGGGGTCACCCATCCTAGTACTGCTCTCGCCCAAGCACGCTTAACTTCGGAGTTCTGATGGGATCCGGTGCATTAGTGCTGGTATGATCGCACCCGACATTGAGTGGGATGTTTATTCTTATATCCCTCGAGTACGTGTGGAGCGGGCGGCGATGGACAACACGCGGCACTGCTCTCGCCCAATCATAACCATGAAGTAAGCGTTCTGGCGCGATGGCTAGAGGCTAGGATGGGTGACCTCCCTGGGAAGACCTCGTGTCGCGACCGTTTACGTAAATTATGGATAAAACAGTCGAAATAATTGTTTTAATGAGTTAACCGTCTCGGAGTAATCTGCGTCATACCCTTCCGCACAGAACCGGCTCACGACAACAAAAATCGATAAATGTTCCCAGAAAATAGAAAAAAAAATAAGAAGAAGGAAATAACGAATGTAAAGCTATTATTATGCCTGGGATACGATAAAATGGAACCGGAATCGAATTTCGAACTTCCTAAGCGGATTTCTCGAGGAAACGAAAGCTTAACAGAAGCGGTAAATCGCAAATTAGAGGGTCTTAGAGAAGGAATTCGGCTAAAATCTCGTCAGCTCATTGCGTAGTAATGAGTCTCGTCCGTTTGCCCGTTTACAATCAAATTAGCCTACAATTTTGTCCAAATCCGGCAGTGCCCGAGCTACTTTCATTTCACATGTCTTATCTGGTCCCGATCGAGATTCAGATGATTTGAGCCGAAAATCGTCTGTCAACAAGTAATCAAAAATAGAAAAACACGAAAAGGTGTGCAACACGAGGACTTCCAGGGGGTCACCCATCCTAGTACTGCTCTCGCCCAAGCACGCTTAACTTCGGAGTTCTGATGGGATCCGGTGCATTAGTGCTCGTAATGATCGCACCCGACATTGAGTGGGATGTTTATTCTTATATCCCTCGAGTACGTGTGGAGCGGGCGGCGATGGACAACACGCGGCACTGCTCTCGCCCAATCATAACCATGAAGTTAAGCGTTCTGGCGCGATGGCAGAGCTAGGATGGGTGACCTCCCTGGGAAGACCTCGTGTCGCGACCGTTTACGTAAATTATGGATAAAACAGTCGAAATAATTGTTTTTAATGAGTTAACCGTCTCCGGAGTAATCTGCGTCATACCCTTCCGCACAGAACCGGCTCACGACAACAAAAATCGATAAATGTTCCCAGAAAATAGAAAAAAAATAAGAAGAAGGAAATAACGAATGTAAAGCTATTATTATGCCTCGGATACGATAAAATGGAACCGGAATCGAATTTCGAAACTTCCTAAGCGGATTTCTCGAGGAACGAAAGCTTAACAGAAGCGGTAAATCGCAAATTAGAGGGTCTTAGAGAAGGAATTCGGCTAAAATCTCGTCAGCTCATTGCGTAGTAATGAGTCTCGTCCGTTTGCCCGTTACAATCAATTAGCCTACAATTTTGTCCAAATCCGGCAGTGCCGAGCTACTTTCATTTCACATGTCTTATCTGGTCCCGATCGAGATTCAGATGATTTGAGCCGAAAATCGTCTGTCAACAAGTAATCAAAAATAGAAAAACACGAAAAAGGGTGCAACACGAGGACTTCCCAGGGGGTCACCAATCCTAGTACTGCTCTCGCCCAAGCACGCTTAACTTCGGAGTTCTGATGGGATCCGGTGCATTAGTGCTCGTAATGATCGCACCCGACATTGAGTGGGATGTTTATTCTTATATCCCTCGAGTACGTGTGGACGCGGGCGGCGATGGACAACACGCGGCACTGCTCTCGCCCAATCATAACCATGAAGTTAAGCGTTCTGGCGCCGATGGCAGAGCTAGGATGGGGTGACCTCCCTGGGAAGACCTCGTATCGCGATCGTTTACGTAAATTATGGATATAACAGTCGAAATAATTGTTTTTAATGAGTTAACCGTCTCCGGAGTAATCTGCGTCATACCCTTCCGCACAGAACCGGCTCACGACAACCAAAAATCGATAAATGTTCCCAGAAAATAGAAAAAAAATAAGAAGAAGGAAATAACGAATGTAAAGCTATTATTATGCCTGGGATACGATTACAATGGAACCGGAATCGAATTTTCGAACTTCCTAAGCGGATTTCTCGAGGAAACGAAAGCTTAACAGAAGCGGTTAAATCGCAAATTAGAGGGTCTTAGAGAAGGAATTCGGCTAAATCTCGTCAGCTCATTGCGTAGTAATGAGTCTCGTCCGTTTTGCCCGTTACAATCAAATTAGCCTACAATTTTGTCCAAATCCGGCAGTGCCCGAGCTACTTTCATTTCACATGTCTTATCTGGTCCCGATCGAGATTCAGATGATTTGAGCCGAAAGAGTCTGTCAACAAGTAATCAAAAATCGAAAAACACGGAAAAAAAGGGTGCAACACGAGGCTTCCCAGGGTGTCACCCACTAGTATGCTCTCGCCCAAGCACGCTTAACTTCGGCGTTCTGATGGGATCCGGGCATTGGTGTCGGTACGATCGGCACCAACATTGAGTGGAGTTTATTTTATCCCTCATGTACGTGTGGAGCGGGCGGGCTGGACAACACGCGGCACTGCTTCGCCAATCATAACCATGAAGTTAAAGCGTTCTGGCGCGATGGCAGAGCTAGGCGGTTGACCTCCCTGGGAAGACCTCGGTGTCTTTTGTGTCGGGGACCGTTTACGTAAATTATGGATTAAAACAGTCGAAATAATGTTTTAATTAGGTGGACCGTCTGCCGGAGTAATCTGGTCATACCCTTCCGCCCAGACACGGCTCACGACAACAAAAAAGCCGAATAAAAGTTCCAGAAAAATAGAAAAAAAAAATAAGAAAGAAGGAATAAGTAACGAATATAAAGCTATTATTATGCCTGGGATAACGATAAAATGGAACCGGAATCGAATTTCGAACTTTCCAAGCGGATTTCTCGAGGAAACGAAAGCTTAACAGAAGCTGTAAATCGCAAATTAGAGGGTCTTAGAGAAGGAATTCGGCTAAAATCTCGTCAGCTCATTGCGTAGTAATGAGTCTCGTCCGTTTGCCCCGTTTACATCAAATTAGCCTACAATTTTGTCCCAATCAGGTCCAGTGCCCGCAGCTACATTTTCATTTCACATGTTATCTGGTCCCGATCGAGATTCAGATGATTTGAGCCGAAAATCGTCGTCAACAAGTAATCAAAAATAGAAAAACACGAAAAAGGGTGCAACACGAGGACCCAGGAGGTCACCCATCCTAGTAGTACTCACGCCCAAGCACGCTTAACTTCGGAGTTCTGATGGGATCCGGTGCATTAGTGCTGGTATGATCGCACCCGACATTGATTGGGATGTTTATTCTTATATCCCTCGACTACGTGTGGAGCGGGCGCTTGGACAACACGCGGCATGCTTCGCCCAATCATAACCACGAAGTTAAGCGTTCTGGCGCGATGGCAGAGGTAGATGGGTGACCTCCCTGGGAAGACCTCGTGTCGCGATCGTTTACGTAAATTATGGATAACGTCGA
>NC_134559.1:40784236-40815090 GCF_025594145.1 Primulina tabacum
TCGGGCACTGCCGGATATTGGACAAAATTGTAGTGCTAATTTGATGTGTACAACGGGCAAACGAGACGAGACTCATTACTACGCAATGATGCTGACGAGATTTTAGCCGACTTCCTTCTCTAAGGAACCCATCTAATTTGCAATTTTTTAAACGCTTCCTTGTTAAGCTTTCGTTTCCATCGAGGAAATCCGCTTAGGAGTTCGAATTCGATTCCGGATTCCATTTTCTATCGTTGCCCGAGGCATAATAATAAGCTTTTACATTTCGTCTTTTCTCCTTCTCTATTTTTTTTTTTCTATCTTGCTGGAACATTTATCGATTGTTTGTTGTCCGTGAGCCGGTTCTGTGCGGGACAGGGTTTATGAGCAGATTACTCCGGAGACGGTTAACTCTCATTAAAAAACCTAATTATTTCGACGTTTTATCCATTAATTTCCGTAAACGGTTCGACACGAGGTCTTCCCCAGGGAGGTCAACCATCCTAGCTCTGCCATTTTTCATCGGGGGTCCCAGAACGCTTAACTTCATGGTTATGATTGGGCGAGAGCAGTGCCGCGTGTTGTCCATCGCCGCCCGCTCCACACGTACTCGAGGGATATAAGAATAAACATCCCACTCAATGTCGGGTGCGATCATACCAGCACTAATGCACCGGATCCCATCAGAACTACCGAAGTTAAGCGTGCTTGGGTGAGAGCAGTACTAGGATGGTGACCCCCTGGGAAGTCCTCGTGTTGCACCCTTTTTCGTGTTTTTCTATTTTTGATTACTTGTTGACAGACGATTTTCGGCTCAAATCATCTGAATCTCGATCGGGACCAGATAAGACATGTGAAATGAAAGTAGCTCGGGCACTGCCGGATTTGGACAAAATTGTAGGCTAATTTGATTGTAAACGGGCAAACGGACGAGACTCATTACTACGCAATGAGCTGACGAGATTTTAGCCGAATTCCTTCTCTAAGACCCTCTAATTTGCGATTTAACGCTTCTGTTAAGCTTTCGTTTCCTCGAGAAATCCGCTTAGGAAGTTCGAAATTCGATTCCGGTTCCATTTTATCGTATCCCAGGCATAATAATAGCTTTACATTCGTTATTTCCTTCTTCTTATTTTTTTTCTATTTTCTGGGAACATTTATCGATTTTGTTGTCGTGAGCCGGTTCTGTGCGGAAGGGTATGACGCAGATTACTCCGGAGACGGTTAACTCATTAAAAACAATTATTTCGACTGTTTTATCCATAATTTACGTAAACGGTCGCGACACGAGGTCTTCCCAGGGAGGTCACCCATCCTAGCTCTGCCATCGCGCCAGAACGCTTAACTTCATGGTTATGATTGGGCGAGAGCAGTGCCGCGCGTTGTCCATCGCCGCCCGCTCCACACGTACTCGAGGGATATAAGAATAAACATCCCACTCAATGTCGGTAGCGATCATACCAGCACTAATGCACCGGATCCCATCAGAACTACGAAGGTAAGCTTGCTTGGGTGAGAGCAGTACTAAGATGGGTGACCCCCTGGGAAGTCCTCGTGTTGCACCCTTTTCGTGTTTTTCTATTTTTGATTACTTGTTGATAGACGATTTTCGGCTCAAATCATCTGAATCTCGATCGTGACAAGATAAGACATGTGAAATGAAAGTAGCTCGGGCACTGCCGGATTTGGACAAAATTCTAGGCTAATTTGATTGTAAACGGGCAAACGGACGAGACTCATTACTACACAATGAGCTGACGAGATTTTAGCCGAATTCCTTCTCTAAGACCCTCTAATTTGCGATTAAACGCTTCTGTTAAGCTTTCGTTTCATCGATGAAATCCGCTTAGGAAGTTCGAAATTCGATTCCGGTTCCATTTTATCGTATCCCAGGCATAATAATAGCTTTACATTCGTTATTTCCTTCTTCTTATTTTTTTTCTATTTTCTGGGAACATTTATCGATTTTTGTTGTCGTGAGCCGGTTCTGTGCGGAAGGGTATGACGCAGATTACTCCGGAGACGGTTAACTCATTAAAAACAATTATTTCGACTGTTTTATCCATAATTTACGTAAACGGTCGCGACACGAGGTCTTCCCAGGGAGGTCACCCATCCTACCTCTGCCATCGCGCCAGAACGCTTAACTTCATGGTTATGATTGGGCGAGAGCAGTGCCGCGTGTTGTCCATCGCCGCCCGCTCCACACGTACTCGAGGGATATAAGAATAAACATCCCACTCAATGTCGGGTGCGATCATACCAGCACTAATGCACCGGATCCCATCAGAACTCCGAAGTTAAGCGTGCTTGGGCGAGAGCAGTACTAGGATGGGTGACCCCCTGGGAAGTCCTCGTGTTGCACCCTTTTCGTGTTTTTCTATTTTTGATTACTTGTTGACAGACGATTTTCGGCTCAAATCATCTGAATCTCGATCGGGACCAGATAAGACATGTGAAATGAAAGTAGCTCGGGCACTGCCGGATTTGGACAAAATTGTAGGCTAATTTGATTGTAAACGGGCAAACGGACGAGACTCATTACTACGCAATGAGCTGACGAGATTTTAGCCGAATTCCTTCTCTAAGACCCTCTAATTTGCGATTTAACGCTTCTGTTAAGCTTTCGTTTCCTCGAGAAATCCGCTTAGGAAGTTCGAAATTCGATTCCGGTTCCATTTTATCGTATCCCAGGCATAATAATAGCTTTACATTCGTTATTTCCTTCTTCTTATTTTTTTTCTATTTTCTGGGAACATTTATCGATTTTTGTTGTCGTGAGCCGGTTCTGTGCGGAAGGGTATGACGCAGATTACTCCGGAGACGGTTAACTCATTAAAAACAATTATTTCGACTGTTTTATCCATAATTTACGTAAACGGTCGCGACACGAGGTCTTCCCAGGGAGGTCACCCATCCTAGCTCTGCCATCGCGCCAGAACGCTTAACTTCATGGTTATGATTGGGCGAGAGCAGTGCCGCGTGTTGTCCATCGCCGCCCGCTCCACACGTACTCGAGGGATATAAGAATAAACATCCCACTCAATGTCGGGTGCGATCATACCAGCACTAATGCACCGGATCCCATCAGAACTCCGAAGTTAAGCGTGCTTGGGCGAGAGCAGTACTAGGATGGGTGACCCCCTGGGAAGTCCTCGTGTTGCACCCTTTTTCGTGTTTTTCTATTTTTGATTACTTGTTGACAGACGATTTTCGGCTCAAATCATCTGAATCTCGATCGGGACCAGATAAGACATGTGAAATGAAAGTAGCTCGGGCACTGCCGGATTTGGACAAAATTGTAGGCTAATTTGATTGTAAACGGGCAAACGGACGAGACTCATTACTACGCAATGAGCTGACGAGATTTTAGCCGAATTCCTTCTCTAAGACCCTCTAATTTGCGATTTAACGCTTCTGTTAAGCTTTCGTTTCCTCGAGAAATCCGCTTAGGAAGTTCGAAATTCGATTCCGGTTCCATTTTATCGTATCCCAGGCATAATAATAGCTTTACATTCGTTATTTCCTTCTTCTTATTTTTTTTTCTATTTTCTGGGAACATTTATCGATTTTTGTTGTCGTGAGCCGGTTCTGTGCGGAAGGGTATGACGCAGATTACTCCGGAGACGGTTAACTCATTAAAAACAATTATTTCGACTGTTTTATCCATAATTTACGTAAACGGTCGCGACACGAGGTCTTCCCAGGGAGGTCACCCATCCTAGCCTCTGCCATCGCGCCAGAACGCTTAACTTCATGGTTATGATTGGGCGAGAGCAGTGCCGCGTGTTGTCCATCGCCGCCCGCTCCACACGTACTCGAGGGATATAAGAATAAACATCCCACTCAATGTCGGGTGCGATCATACCAGCACTAATGCACCGGATCCCATCAGAACTCCGAAGTTAAGCGTGCTTGGGCGAGAGCAGTACTAGGATGGGTGACCCCCTGGGAAGTCCTCGTGTTGCACCCTTTTCGTGTTTTTCTATTTTTGATTACTTGTTGACAGACGATTTTCGGCTCAAATCATCTGAATCTCGATCGGGACCAGATAAGACATGTGAAATGAAAGTAGCTCGGGCACTGCCGGATTTGGACAAAATTGTAGGCTAATTTGATTGTAAACGGGCAAACGGACGAGACTCATTACTACGCAATGAGCTGACGAGATTTTAGCCGAATTCCTTCTCTAAGACCCTCTAATTTGCGATTTAACGCTTCTGTTAAGCTTTCGTTTCCTCGAGAAATCCGCTTAGGAAGTTCGAAATTCGATTCCGGTTCCATTTTATCGTATCCCAGGCATAATAATAGCTTTACATTCGTTATTTCCTTCTTCTTATTTTTTTTCTATTTTCTGGGAACATTTATCGATTTTTGTTGTCGTGAGCCGGTTCTGTGCGGAAGGGTATGACGCAGATTACTCCGGAGACGGTTAACTCATTAAAAACAATTATTTCGACTGTTTTATCCATAATTTACGTAAACGGTCGCGACACGAGGTCTTCCCAGGGAGGTCACCCATCCTAGCCTCTGCCATCGCGCCAGAACGCTTAACTTCATGGTTATGATTGGGCGAGAGCAGTGCCGCGTGTTGTCCATCGCCGCCCGCTCCACACGTACTCGAGGGATATAAGAATAAACATCCCACTCAATGTCGGGTGCGATCATACCAGCACTAATGCACCGGATCCCATCAGAACTACGAAGTTAAGCGTGCTTGGGCTGAGAGCAGTACTAGGATGGGTGACCCCCTGGGAAGTCCTCGTGTTGCACCCTTTTCGTGTTTTTCTATTTTTGATTACTTGTTGACAGACGATTTTCGGCTCAAATCATCTGAATCTCGATCGGGACCAGATAAGACATGTGAAATGAAAGTAGCTCGGGCACTGCCGGATTTGGACAAAATTGTAGGCTAATTTGATTGTAAACGGGCAAACGGACGAGACTCATTACTACGCAATGAGCTGACGAGATTTTAGCCGAATTCCTTCTCTAAGACCCTCTAATTTGCGATTTAACGCTTCTGTTAAGCTTTCGTTTCATCGAGAAATCCGCTTAGGAAGTTCGAAATTCGATTCCGGTTCCATTTTATCGTATCCCAGGCATAATAATAGCTTTACATTCGTTATTTCCTTCTTCTTATTTTTTTTCTATTTTCTGGGAACATTTATCGATTTTTGTTGTCGTGAGCCGGTTCTGTGCGGAAGGGTATGACGCAGATTACTCCGGAGACGGTTAACTCATTAAAAACAATTATTTCGACTGTTTTATCCATAATTTACGTAAACGGTCGCGACACGAGGTCTTCCCAGGGAGGTCACCCATCCTAGCTCTGCCATCGCGCCAGAACGCTTAACTTCATGGTTATGATTGGGCGAGAGCAGTGCCGCGTGTTGTCCATCGCCGCCCGCTCCACACGTACTCGAGGGATATAAGAATAAACATCCCACTCAATGTCGGGTGCGATCATACCAGCACTAATGCACCGGATCCCATCAGAACTACGAAGTTAAGCGTGCTTGGGCGAGAGCAGTACTAGGATGGGTGACCCCCTGGGAAGTCCTCGTGTTGCACCCTTTTCGTGTTTTTCTATTTTTGATTACTTGTTGATAGACGATTTTCGGCTCAAATCATCTGAATCTCGATCGGGACCAGATAAGACATGTGAAATGAAAGTAGCTCGGGCACTGCCGGATTTGGACAAAATTGTAGGCTAATTTGATTGTAAACGGGCAAACGGACGAGACTCATTACTACGCAATGAGCTGACGAGATTTTAGCCGAATTCCTTCTCTAAGACCCTCTAATTTGCGATTTAACGCTTCTGTTAAGCTTTCGTTTCCTCGAGAAATCCGCTTAGGAAGTTCGAAATTCGATTCCGGTTCCATTTTATCGTATCCCAGGCATAATAATAGCTTTACATTCGTTATTTCCTTCTTCTTATTTTTTTTCTATTTTCTGGGAACATTTATCGATTTTTGTTGTCGTGAGCCGGTTCTGTGCGGAAGGGTATGACGCAGATTACTCCGGAGACGGTTAACTCATTAAAAACAATTATTTCGACTGTTTTATCCATAATTTACGTAAACGGTCGCGACACGAGGTCTTCCCAGGGAGGTCACCCATCCTAGCTCTGCCATCGCGCCAGAACGCTTAACTTCATGGTTATGATTGGGCGAGAGCAGTGCCGCGTGTTGTCCATCGCCGCCCGCTCCACACGTACTCGAGGGATATAAGAATAAACATCCCACTCAATGTCGGGTGCGATCATACCAGCACTAATGCACCGGATCCCATCAGAACTCCGAAGTTAAGCGTGCTTGGGCTGAGAGCAGTACTAGGATGGGTGACCCCCTGGGAAGTCCTCGTGTTGCACCCTTTTCGTGTTTTTCTATTTTTGATTACTTGTTGATAGACGATTTTCGGCTCAAATCATCTGAATCTCGATCGGGACCAGATAAGACATGTGAAATGAAAGTAGCTCGGGCACTGCCGGATTTGGACAAAATTGTAGGCTAATTTGATTGTAAACGGGCAAACGGACGAGACTCATTACTACGCAATGAGCTGACGAGATTTTAGCCGAATTCCTTCTCTAAGACCCTCTAATTTGCGATTTAACGCTTCTGTTAAGCTTTCGTTTCCTCGAGAAATCCGCTTAGGAAGTTCGAAATTCGATTCCGGTTCCATTTTATCGTATCCCAGGCATAATAATAGCTTTACATTCGTTATTTCCTTCTTCTTATTTTTTTTTCTATTTTCTGGGAACATTTATCGATTTTTGTTGTCGTGAGCCGGTTCTGTGCGGAAGGGTATGACGCAGATTACTCCGGAGACGGTTAACTCATTAAAAACAATTATTTCGACTGTTTTATCCATAATTTACGTAAACGGTCGCGACACGAGGTCTTCCCAGGGAGGTCACCCATCCTAGCCTCTGCCATCGCGCCAGAACGCTTAACTTCATGGTTATGATTGGGCGAGAGCAGTGCCGCGTGTTGTCCATCGCCGCCCGCTCCACACGTACTCGAGGGATATAAGAATAAACATCCCACTCAATGTCGGGTGCGATCATACCAGCACTAATGCACCGGATCCCATCAGAACTCCGAAGTTAAGCGTGCTTGGGCGAGAGCAGTACTAGGATGGGTGACCCCCTGGGAAGTCCTCGTGTTGCACCCTTTTCGTGTTTTTCTATTTTTGATTACTTGTTGACAGACGATTTTCGGCTCAAATCATCTGAATCTCGATCGGGACCAGATAAGACATGTGAAATGAAAGTAGCTCGGGCACTGCCGGATTTGGACAAAATTGTAGGCTAATTTGATTGTAAACGGGCAAACGGACGAGACTCATTACTACGCAATGAGCTGACGAGATTTTAGCCGAATTCCTTCTCTAAGACCCTCTAATTTGCGATTTAACGCTTCTGTTAAGCTTTCGTTTCCTCGAGAAATCCGCTTAGGAAGTTCGAAATTCGATTCCGGTTCCATTTTATCGTATCCCAGGCATAATAATAGCTTTACATTCGTTATTTCCTTCTTCTTATTTTTTTTCTATTTTCTGGGAACATTTATCGATTTTTGTTGTCCTGAGTCGGTTCTGTGCGGAAGGGTATGACGCAGATTACTCCGGAGACGGTTAACTCATTAAAAACAATTATTTCGACTGTTTTTTTCATAATTTACGTAACCGGTCGCGACACGAGGTCTTCCCAGGGAGGTCACCCATCCTAGCTCTGCCATCGCGCCAGAACGCTTAACTTCATGGTTATGATTGGGCGAGAGCAGTGCCGCGTGTTGTCCATCGCCGCCCGCTCCACACGTACTCGAGGGATATAAGAATAAACATCCCACTCAATGTCGGGTGCGATCATACCAGCACTAATGCACCGGATCCCATCAGAACTCCGAAGTTAAGCTTGCTTGGGTGAGAGCAGTACTAGGATGGGTGACCCCCTGGGAAGTCCTCGTGTTGCACCCTTTTTCGTGTTTTTCTATTTTTGATTACTTGTTGACAGACGATTTTCGGCTCAAATCATCTGAATCTCGATCGGGACCAGATAAGACATGTGAAATGAAAGTAGCTCGGGCACTGCCGGATTTGGACAAAATTGTAGGCTAATTTGATTGTAAACGGGCAAACGGACGAGACTCATTACTACGCAATGAGCTGACGAGATTTTAGCCGAATTCCTTCTCTAAGACCCTCTAATTTGCGATTTAACGCTTCTGTTAAGCTTTCGTTTCATCGATGAAATCCGCTTAGGAAGTTCGAAATTCGATTCCGGTTCCATTTTATCGTATCCCAGGCATAATAATAGCTTTACATTCGTTATTTCCTTCTTCTTATTTTTTTTCTATTTTCTGGGAACATTTATCGATTTTTGTTGTCGTGAGCCGGTTCTGTGCGGAAGGGTATGACGCAGATTACTCCGGAGACGGTTAACTCATTAAAAACAATTATTTCGACTGTTTTATCCATAATTTACGTAAACGGTCGCGACACGAGGTCTTCCCAGGGAGGTCACCCATCCTACCTCTGCCATCGCGCCAGAACGCTTAACTTCATGGTTATGATTGGGCGAGAGCAGTGCCGCGTGTTGTCCATCGCCGCCCGCTCCACACGTACTCGAGGGATATAAGAATAAACATCCCACTCAATGTCGGGTGCGATCATACCAGCACTAATGCACCGGATCCCATCAGAACTCCGAAGTTAAGCGTGCTTGGGCGAGAGCAGTACTAGGATGGGTGACCCCCTGGGAAGTCCTCGTGTTGCACCCTTTTCGTGTTTTTCTATTTTTGATTACTTGTTGACAGACGATTTTCGGCTCAAATCATCTGAATCTCGATCGGGACCAGATAAGACATGTGAAATGAAAGTAGCTCGGGCACTGCCGGATTTGGACAAAATTGTAGGCTAATTTGATTGTAAACGGGCAAACGGACGAGACTCATTACTACGCAATGAGCTGACGAGATTTTAGCCGAATTCCTTCTCTAAGACCCTCTAATTTGCGATTTAACGCTTCTGTTAAGCTTTCGTTTCCTCGAGAAATCCGCTTAGGAAGTTCGAAATTCGATTCCGGTTCCATTTTATCGTATGCCAGGCATAATAATAGCTTTACATTCGTTATTTCCTTCTTCTTATTTTTTTTTCTATTTTCTGGGAACATTTATCGATTTTGTTGTCGTGAGCCGGTTCTGTGCGGAAGGGTATGACGCAGATTACTCCGGAGACGGTTAACTCATTAAAAACAATTATTTCGACTGTTTTATCCATAATTTACGTAAACGGTCGCGACACGAGGTCTTCCCAGGGAGGTCACCCATCCTAGCTCTGCCATCGCGCCAGAACGCTTAACTTCATGGTTATGATTGGGCGAGAGCAGT
The DNA here is from genome assembly GCF_025594145.1 of Primulina tabacum. Lineage (NCBI taxonomy): Eukaryota > Viridiplantae > Streptophyta > Magnoliopsida > Lamiales > Gesneriaceae > Primulina > Primulina tabacum. The sequence goes on from NC_134559.1 coordinate 40,793,611, forward strand.
GCCGCGTGTTGTCCATCGCCGCCCGCTCCACACGTACTCGAGGGATATAAGAATAAACATCCCACTCAATGTCGGGTGCGATCATACCAGCACTAATGCACCGGATCCCATCAGAACTCCGAAGTTAAGCGTGCTTGGGCTGAGAGCAGTACTAGGATGGGTGACCCCCTGGGAAGTCCTCGTGTTGCACCCCTTTTTCGTGTTTTTCTATTTTTGATTACTTGTTGACAGACGATTTTCGGCTCAAATCATCTGAATCTCGATCGGGACCAGATAAGACATGTGAAATGAAAGTAGCTCGGGCACTGCCGGATTTGGACAAAATTGTAGGCTAATTTGATTGTAAACGGGCAAACGGACGAGACTCATTACTACGCAATGAGCTGACGAGATTTTAGCCGAATTCCTTCTCTAAGACCCTCTAATTTGCGATTTAACGCTTCTGTTAAGCTTTCGTTTCCTCGAGAAATCCGCTTAGGAAGTTCGAAATTCGATTCCGGTTCCATTTTATCGTATCCCAGGCATAATAATAGCTTTACATTCGTTATTTCCTTCTTCTTATTTTTTTTTCTATTTTCTGGGAACATTATCGATTTTTGTTGTCGTGAGCCGGTTCTGTGCGGAAGGGTATGACGCAGATTACTCCGGAGACGGTTAACTCATTAAAAACAATTATTTCGACTGTTTTATCCATAATTTACGTAAACGGTCGCGACACGAGGTCTTCCCAGGGAGGTCACCCATCCTAGCTCTGCCATCGCGCCAGAACGCTTAACTTCATGGTTATGATTGGGCGAGAGCAGTGCCGCGTGTTGTCCATCGCCGCCCGCTCCACACGTACTCGAGGGATATAAGAATAAACATCCCACTCAATGTCGGGTGCGATCATACCAGCACTAATGCACCGGATCCCATCAGAACTACGAAGTTAAGCGTGCTTGGGCTGAGAGCAGTACTAGGATGGGTGACCCCCTGGGAAGTCCTCGTGTTGCACCCTTTTCGTGTTTTTCTATTTTTGATTACTTGTTGACAGACGATTTTCGGCTCAAATCATCTGAATCTCGATCGGGACCAGATAAGACATGTGAAATGAAAGTAGCTCGGGCACTGCCGGATTTGGACAAAATTGTAGGCTAATTTGATTGTAAACGGGCAAACGGACGAGACTCATTATTACGCAATGAGCTGACGAGATTTTAGCCGAATTCCTTCTCTAAGACCCTCTAATTTGCGATTTAACGCTTCTGTTAAGCTTTCGTTTCCTCGATGAAATCCGCTTAGGAAGTTCGAAATTCGATTCCGGTTCCATTTTATCGTATCCCAGGCATAATAATAGCTTTACATTCGTTATTTCCTTCTTCTTATTTTTTTTTCTATTTTCTGGGAACATTTATCGATTTTTGTTGTCGTGAGCCGGTTCTGTGCGGAAGGGTATGACGCAGATTACTCCGGAGACGGTTAACTCATTAAAAACAATTATTTCGACTGTTTTATCCATAATTTACGTAAACGGTCGCGACACGAGGTCTTCCCAGGGAGGTCACCCATCCTAGCCTCTGCCATCGCGCCAGAACGCTTAACTTCATGGTTATGATTGGGCGAGAGCAGTGCCGCGTGTTGTCCATCGCCGCCCGCTCCACACGTACTCGAGGGATATAAGAATAAACATCCCACTCAATGTCGGGTGCGATCATACCAGCACTAATGCACCGGATCCCATCAGAACTCCGAAGTTAAGCGTGCTTGGGCGAGAGCAGTACTAGGATGGGTGACCCCCTGGGAAGTCCTCGTGTTGCACCCTTTTCGTGTTTTTCTATTTTTGATTACTTGTTGACAGACGATTTTCGGCTCAAATCATCTGAATCTCGATCGGGACCAGATAAGACATGTGAAATGAAAGTAGCTCGGGCACTGCCGGATTTGGACAAAATTGTAGGCTAATTTGATTGTAAACGGGCAAACGGACGAGACTCATTACTACGCAATGAGCTGACGAGATTTTAGCCGAATTCCTTCTCTAAGACCCTCTAATTTGCGATTTAACGCTTCTGTTAAGCTTTCGTTTCCTCGAGAAATCCGCTTAGGAAGTTCGAAATTCGATTCCGGTTCCATTTTATCGTATCCCAGGCATAATAATAGCTTTACATTCGTTATTTCCTTCTTCTTATTTTTTTTTCTATTTTCTGGGAACATTTATCGATTTTTGTTGTCGTGAGCCGGTTCTGTGCGGAAGGGTATGACGCAGATTACTCCGGAGACGGTTAACTCATTAAAAACAATTATTTCGACTGTTTTATCCATAATTTACGTAAACGGTCGCGACACGAGGTCTTCCCAGGGAGGTCACCCATCCTACCTCTGCCATCGCGCCAGAACGCTTAACTTCATGGTTATGATTGGGCGAGAGCAGTGCCGCGTGTTGTCCATCGCCGCCCGCTCCACACGTACTCGAGGGATATAAGAATAAACATCCCACTCAATGTCGGGTGCGATCATACCAGCACTAATGCACCGGATCCCATCAGAACTCCGAAGTTAAGCGTGCTTGGGCTGAGAGCAGTACTAGGATGGGTGACCCCCTGGGAAGTCCTCGTGTTGCACCCTTTTCGTGTTTTTCTATTTTTGATTACTTGTTGACTAGACGATTTTCGGCTCAAATCATCTGAATCTCGATCGGGACCAGATAAGACATGTGAAATGAAAGTAGCTCGGGCACTGCCGGATTTGGACAAAATTGTAGGCTAATTTGATTGTAAACGGGCAAACGGACGAGACTCATTACTACGCAATGAGCTGACGAGATTTTAGCCGAATTCCTTCTCTAAGACCCTCTAATTTGCGATTTAACGCTTCTGTTAAGCTTTCGTTTCATCGAGAAATCCGCTTAGGAAGTTCGAAATTCGATTCCGGTTCCATTTTATCGTATCCCAGGCATAATAATAGCTTTACATTCGTTATTTCCTTCTTCTTATTTTTTTTTCTATTTTCTGGGAACATTTATCGATTTTTGTTGTCGTGAGCCGGTTCTGTGCGGAAGGGTATGACGCAGATTACTCCGGAGACGGTTAACTCATTAAAAACAATTATTTCGACTGTTTTATCCATAATTTACGTAAACGGTCGCGACACGAGGTCTTCCCAGGGAGGTCACCCATCCTACCTCTGCCATCGCGCCAGAACGCTTAACTTCATGGTTATGATTGGGCGAGAGCAGTGCCGCGTGTTGTCCATCGCCGCCCGCTCCACACGTACTCGAGGGATATAAGAATAAACATCCCACTCAATGTCGGGTGCGATCATACCAGCACTAATGCACCGGATCCCATCAGAACTCCGAAGTTAAGCGTGCTTGGGCGAGAGCAGTACTAGGATGGGTGACCCCCTGGGAAGTCCTCGTGTTGCACCCTTTTCGTGTTTTTCTATTTTTGATTACTTGTTGACAGACGATTTTCGGCTCAAATCATCTGAATCTCGATCGGGACCAGATAAGACATGTGAAATGAAAGTAGCTCGGGCACTGCCGGATTTGGACAAAATTGTAGGCTAATTTGATTGTAAACGGGCAAACGGACGAGACTCATTACTACGCAATGAGCTGACGAGATTTTAGCCGAATTCCTTCTCTAAGACCCTCTAATTTGCGATTTAACGCTTCTGTTAAGCTTTCGTTTCCTCGAGAAATCCGCTTAGGAAGTTCGAAATTCGATTCCGGTTCCATTTTATCGTATCCCAGGCATAATAATAGCTTTACATTCGTTATTTCCTTCTTCTTATTTTTTTTTCTATTTTCTGGGAACATTAATCGATTTTTGTTGTCGTGAGCCGGTTCTGTGCGGAAGGGTATGACGCAGATTACTCCGGAGACGGTTAACTCATTAAAAACAATTATTTCGACTGTTTTATCCATAATTTACGTAAACGGTCGCGACACGAGGTCTTCCCAGGGAGGTCACCCATCCTAGCTCTGCCATCGCGCCAGAACGCTTAACTTCATGGTTATGATTGGGCGAGAGCAGTGCCGCGTGTTGTCCATCGCCGCCCGCTCCACACGTACTCGAGGGATATAAGAATAAACATCCCACTCAATGTCGGGTGCGATCATACCAGCACTAATGCACCGGATCCCATCAGAACTACGAAGTTAAGCTTGCTTGGGTGAGAGCAGTACTAGGATGGGTGACCCCCTGGGAAGTCCTCGTGTTGCACCCTTTTCGTGTTTTTCTATTTTTGATTACTTGTTGATAGACGATTTTCGGCTCAAATCATCTGAATCTCGATCGGGACCAGATAAGACATGTGAAATGAAAGTAGCTCGGGCACTGCCGGATTTGGACAAAATTGTAGGCTAATTTGATTGTAAACGGGCAAACGGACGAGACTCATTATTACGCAATGAGCTGACGAGATTTTAGCCGAATTCCTTCTCTAAGACCCTCTAATTTGCGATTTAACGCTTCTGTTAAGCTTTCGTTTCATCGATGAAATCCGCTTAGGAAGTTCGAAATTCGATTCCGGTTCCATTTTATCGTATCCCAGGCATAATAATAGCTTTACATTCGTTATTTCCTTCTTCTTATTTTTTTTTCTATTTTCTGGGAACATTTATCGATATTTGTTGTCGTGAGCCGGTTCTGTGCGGAAGGGTATGACGCAGATTACTCCGGAGACGGTTAACTCATTAAAAACAATTATTTCGACTGTTTTATCCATAATTTACGTAAACGGTCGCGACACGAGGTCTTCCCAGGGAGGTCACCCATCCTACCTCTGCCATCGCGCCAGAACGCTTAACTTCATGGTTATGATTGGGCGAGAGCAGTGCCGCGTGTTGTCCATCGCCGCCCGCTCCACACGTACTCGAGGGATATAAGAATAAACATCCCACTCAATGTCGGGTGCGATCATACCAGCACTAATGCACCGGATCCCATCAGAACTCCGAAGTTAAGCGTGCTTGGGCTGAGAGCAGTACTAGGATGGGTGACCCCCTGGGAAGTCCTCGTGTTGCACCCTTTTCGTGTTTTTCTATTTTTGATTACTTGTTGATAGACGATTTTCGGCTCAAATCATCTGAATCTCGATCGGGACCAGATAAGACATGTGAAATGAAAGTAGCTCGGGCACTGCCGGATTTGGACAAAATTGTAGGCTAATTTGATTGTAAACGGGCAAACGGACGAGACTCATTACTACGCAATGAGCTGACGAGATTTTAGCCGAATTCCTTCTCTAAGACCCTCTAATTTGCGATTTAACGCTTCTGTTAAGCTTTCGTTTCCTCGAGAAATCCGCTTAGGAAGTTCGAAATTCGATTCCGGTTCCATTTTATCGTATCCCAGGCATAATAATAGCTTTACATTCGTTATTTCCTTCTTCTTATTTTTTTTTCTATTTTCTGGGAACATTATCGATTTTTGTTGTCGTGAGCCGGTTCTGTGCGGAAGGGTATGACGCAGATTACTCCGGAGACGGTTAACTCATTAAAAACAATTATTTCGACTGTTTTATCCATAATTTACGTAAACGGTCGCGACACGAGGTCTTCCCAGGGAGGTCACCCATCCTACCTCTGCCATCGCGCCAGAACGCTTAACTTCATGGTTATGATTGGGCGAGAGCAGTGCCGCGTGTTGTCCATCGCCGCCCGCTCCACACGTACTCGAGGGATATAAGAATAAACATCCCACTCAATGTCGGGTGCGATCATACCAGCACTAATGCACCGGATCCCATCAGAACTACGAAGTTAAGCTTGCTTGGGCTGAGAGCAGTACTAGGATGGTGACCCCCTGGGAAGTCCTCGTGTTGCACCCTTTTCGTGTTTTTCTATTTTTGATTACTTGTTGATAGACGATTTTCGGCTCAAATCATCTGAATCTCGATCGGGACCAGATAAGACATGTGAAATGAAAGTAGCTCGGGCACTGCCGGATTTGGACAAAATTGTAGGCTAATTTGATTGTAAACGGGCAAACGGACGAGACTCATTATTACGCAATGAGCTGACGAGATTTTAGCCGAATTCCTTCTCTAAGACCCTCTAATTTGCGATTTAACGCTTCTGTTAAGCTTTCGTTTCATCATGAAATCCGCTTAGGAAGTTCGAAATTCGATTCCGGTTCCATTTTATCGTATCCCAGGCATAATAATAGCTTTACATTCGTTATTTCCTTCTTCTTATTTTTTTTCTATTTTCTGGGAACATTTATCGATATTTGTTGTCGTGAGCCGGTTCTGTGCGGAAGGGTATGACGCAGATTACTCCGGAGACGGTTAACTCATTAAAAACAATTATTTCGACTGTTTTATCCATAATTTACGTAAACGGTCGCGACACGAGGTCTTCCCAGGGAGGTCACCCATCCTACCTCTGCCATCGCGCCAGAACGCTTAACTTCATGGTTATGATTGGGCGAGAGCAGTGCCGCGTGTTGTCCATCGCCGCCCGCTCCACACGTACTCGAGGGATATAAGAATAAACATCCCACTCAATGTCGGGTGCGATCATACCAGCACTAATGCACCGGATCCCATCAGAACTCCGAAGTTAAGCGTGCTTGGGCGAGAGCAGTACTAGGATGGGTGACCCCCTGGGAAGTCCTCGTGTTGCACCCTTTTCGTGTTTTTCTATTTTTGATTACTTGTTGATAGACGATTTTCGGCTCAAATCATCTGAATCTCGATCGGGACCAGATAAGACATGTGAAATGAAAGTAGCTCGGGCACTGCCGGATTTGGACAAAATTGTAGGCTAATTTGATTGTAAACGGGCAAACGGACGAGACTCATTACTACGCAATGAGCTGACGAGATTTTAGCCGAATTCCTTCTCTAAGACCCTCTAATTTGCGATTTAACGCTTCTGTTAAGCTTTCGTTTCATCATGAAATCCGCTTAGGAAGTTCGAAATTCGATTCCGGTTCCATTTTATCGTATCCCAGGCATAATAATAGCTTTACATTCGTTATTTCCTTCTTCTTATTTTTTTTTCTATTTTCTGGGAACATTTATCGATATTTGTTGTCGTGAGCCGGTTCTGTGCGGAAGGGTATGACGCAGATTACTCCGGAGACGGTTAACTCATTAAAAACAATTATTTCGACTGTTTTATCCATAATTTACGTAAACGGTCGCGACACGAGGTCTTCCCAGGGAGGTCACCCATCCTACCTCTGCCATCGCGCCAGAACGCTTAACTTCATGGTTATGATTGGGCGAGAGCAGTGCCGCGTGTTGTCCATCGCCGCCCGCTCCACACGTACTCGAGGGATATAAGAATAAACATCCCACTCAATGTCGGGTGCGATCATACCAGCACTAATGCACCGGATCCCATCAGAACTCCGAAGTTAAGCGTGCTTGGGCGAGAGTATTACTAGGATGGGTGACCCCCTGGGAAGTCCTCGTGTTGCACCCTTTTCGTGTTTTTCTATTTTTGATTACTTGTTGACTAGACGATTTTCGGCTCAAATCATCTGAATCTCGATCGGGACCAGATAAGACATGTGAAATGAAAGTAGCTCGGGCACTGCCGGATTTGGACAAAATTGTAGGCTAATTTGATTGTAAACGGGCAAACGGACGAGACTCATTACTACGCAATGAGCTGACGAGATTTTAGCCGAATTCCTTCTCTAAGACCCTCTAATTTGCGATTTAACGCTTCTGTTAAGCTTTCGTTTCCTCGATGAAATCCGCTTAGGAAGTTCGAAATTCGATTCCGGTTCCATTTTATCGTATCCCAGGCATAATAATAGCTTTACATTCGTTATTTTCCTTCTTCTTATTTTTTTTCTATTTTCTGGGAACATTTATCGATATTTTGTTGTCGTGAGCCGGTTCTGTGCGAAAGGGTATGACGCAGATTACTCCGGAGACGGTTAACTAATTAAAAACAATTATTTCGACTGTTTTATCCATAATTTACGTAAACGGTCGCGACACGAGGTCTTCCCAGGGAGGTCACCCATCCTACCTCTGCCATCGCGCCAGAACGCTTAACTTCATGGTTATGATTGGGCGAGAGCAGTGCCGCGTGTTGTCCATCGCCGCCCGCTCCACACGTACTCGAGGGATATAAGAATAAACATCCCACTCAATGTCGGGTGCGATCATACCAGCACTAATGCACCGGATCCCATCAGAACTACGAAGTTAAGCTTGCTTGGGTGAGAGCAGTACTAGGATCGGTGACCCCCTGGGAAGTCCTCGTGTTGCACCCTTTTCGTGTTTTTCTATTTTTGATTACTTGTTGATAGACGATTTTCGGCTCAAATCATCTGAATCTCGATCGGGACCAGATAAGACATGTGAAATGAAAGTAGCTCGGGCACTGCCGGATTTGGACAAAATTGTAGGCTAATTTGATTGTAAACGGGCAAACGGACGAGACTCATTATTACGCAATGAGCTGACGAGATTTTAGCCGAATTCCTTCTCTAAGACCCTCTAATTTGCGATTTAACGCTTCTGTTAAGCTTTCGTTTCATCATGAAATCCGCTTAGGAAGTTCGAAATTCGATTCCGGTTCCATTTTATCGTATCCCAGGCATAATAATAGCTTACATTCGTTATTTCCTTCTTCTTATTTTTTTTCTATTTTCTGGGAACATTTATCGATATTTGTTGTCGTGAGCCGGTTCTGTGCGGAAGGGTATGACGCAGATTACTCCGGAGACGGTTAACTCATTAAAAACAATTATTTCGACTGTTTTATCCATAATTTACGTAACCGGTCGCGACACGAGGTCTTCCCAGGGAGGTCACCCATCCTACCTCTGCCATCGCGCCAGAACGCTTAACTTCATGGTTATGATTGGGCGAGAGCAGTGCCGCGTGTTGTCCATCGCCGCCCGCTCCACACGTACTCGAGGGATATAAGAATAAACATCCCACTCAATGTCGGGTGCGATCATACCAGCACTAATGCACCGGATCCCATCAGAACTACGAAGTTAAGCTTGCTTGGGCGAGAGCAGTACTAGGATGGGTGACCCCCTGGGAAGTCCTCGTGTTGCACCCTTTTCGTGTTTTTCTATTTTTGATTACTTGTTGATAGACGATTTTCGGCTCAAATCATCTGAATCTCGATCGGGACCAGATAAGACATGTGAAATGAAAGTAGCTCGGGCACTGCCGGATTTGGACAAAATTGTAGGCTAATTTGATTGTAAACGGGCAAACGGACGAGACTCATTATTACGCAATGAGCTGACGAGATTTTAGCCGAATTCCTTCTCTAAGACCCTCTAATTTGCGATTTAACGCTTCTGTTAAGCTTTCGTTTCATCATGAAATCCGCTTAGGAAGTTCGAAATTCGATTCCGGTTCCATTTTATCGTATCCCAGGCATAATAATAGCTTTACATTCGTTATTTCCTTCTTCTTATTTTTTTTCTATTTTCTGGGAACATTTATCGATATTTGTTGTCGTGAGCCGGTTCTGTGCGGAAGGGTATGACGCAGATTACTCCGGAGACGGTTAACTCATTAAAAACAATTATTTCGACTGTTTTATCCATAATTTACGTAAACGGTCGCGACACGAGGTCTTCCCAGGGAGGTCACCCATCCTACCTCTGCCATCGCGCCAGAACGCTTAACTTCATGGTTATGATTGGGCGAGAGCAGTGCCGCGTGTTGTCCATCGCCGCCCGCTCCACACGTACTCGAGGGATATAAGAATAAACATCCCACTCAATGTCGGGTGCGATCATACCAGCACTAATGCACCGGATCCCATCAGAACTCCGAAGTTAAGCTTGCTTGGGCGAGAGCAGTACTAGGATGGGTGACCCCCTGGGAAGTCCTCGTGTTGCACCCTTTTCGTGTTTTTCTATTTTTGATTACTTGTTGACTAGACGATTTTCGGCTCAAATCATCTGAATCTCGATCGGACCAGATAAGACATGTGAAATGAAAGTAGCTCGGGCACTGCCGGATTTGGACAAAATTGTAGGCTAATTTGATTGTAAACGGGCAAACGGACGAGACTCATTACTACGCAATGAGCTGACGAGATTTTAGCCGAATTCCTTTTCTAAGACCCTCTAATTTGCGATTTAACGCTTCTGTTAAGCTTTCGTTTCCTCGATGAAATCCGCTTAGGAAGTTCGAAATTCGATTCCGGTTCCATTTTATCGTATCCCAGGCATAATAATAGCTTTACATTCGTTATTTCCTTCTTCTTATTTTTTTTTCTATTTTCTGGGAACATTTATCGATTTTTGTTGTCGTGAGCCGGTTCTGTGCGGAAGGGTATGACGCAGATTACTCCGGAGACGGTTAACTCATTAAAACAATTATTTCGACTGTTTTATCCATAATTTACGTAACCGGTCGCGACACGAGGTCTTCCCAGGGAGGTCACCCATCCTAGCTCTGCCATCGCGCCAGAACGCTTAACTTCATGGTTATGATTGGGCGAGAGCAGTGCCGCGTGTTGTCCATCGCCGCCCGCTCCACACGTACTCGAGGGATATAAGAATAAACATCCCACTCAATGTCGGGTGCGATCATACCAGCACTAATGCACCGGATCCCATCAGAACTACGAAGTTAAGCTTGCTTGGGCTGAGAGCAGTACTAGGATGGGTGACCCCCTGGGAAGTCCTCGTGTTGCACCCTTTTCGTGTTTTTCTATTTTTGATTACTTGTTGATAGACGATTTTCGGCTCAAATCATCTGAATCTCGATCGGGACCAGATAAGACATGTGAAATGAAAGTAGCTCGGGCACTGCCGGATTTGGACAAAATTGTAGGCTAATTTGATTGTAAACGGGCAAACGGACGAGACTCATTATTACGCAATGAGCTGACGAGATTTTAGCCGAATTCCTTCTCTAAGACCCTCTAATTTGCGATTTAACGCTTCTGTTAAGCTTTCGTTTCCTCATGAAATCCGCTTAGGAAGTTCGAAATTCGATTCCGGTTCCATTTTATCGAATCCTAGCCATAATAATAACTTTACATTCGTTATTTCCTTCTTCTTATTTTTTTTCTATTTTCCGGGAACATTTATCGATTTTTGTTGTCGTGAGCCGGTTCTGTGCGGAAGGGTATGACGCAGATTACTTCGGAGACGGTTAACTCATTAAAAACAATTATTTCGACTGTTTTATCCATAATTTACGTAAACGGTCGCAACACGAGGTCTTCCTAGTGAGGTCACCCATCCTAGCTCTGCCATCGCGCCAGAACGCTTAACTTCATGGTTATGATTGGGCGAGAGCAGTGCCGCGTGTTGTCCATCGCCGCCCGCTCCACACGTACTCGAGGGATATAAGAATAAACATCCCACTCAATGTCGGGTGCGATCATACCGGCACTAATGCACCGGATCCCATCAGAACTACGAAGTTAAGCTTGCTTGGGTGAGAGCAGTACTAGGATCGGTGACCCCCTGGGAAGTCCTCGTGTTGCACCCTTTTCGTGTTTTTTCTATTTTTGATTACTTGTTGATAGACGATTTTCGGCCTAAATCATCTGAATCTCGATCGGGACCAGATAAAACATGTGAAATGAAAGTAGCTCGGGCACTGCCGGATTTGGACAAAATTGTAGGCTAATTTGATTGTAAACGGGCAAACGGACGAGACTCATTATTACGCAATGAGCTGACGAGATTTTAGCCGAATTCCTTCTCTAAGACCCTCTAATTTGCGATTTAACGCTTCTGTTAAGCTTTCGTTTCATCATGAAATCCGCTTAGGAAGTTCGAAATTCGATTCCGGTTCCATTTTATCGTATCCCAGGCATAATAATAGCTTTACATTCGTTATTTCCTTCTTCTTATTTTTTTTCTATTTTCTGGGAACATTTATCGATATTTGTTGTCGTGAGCCGGTTCTGTGCGGAAGGGTATGACGCAGATTACTCCGGAGACGGTTAACTCATTAAAAACAATTATTTCGACTGTTTTATCCATAATTTACGTAAACGGTCGCGACACGAGGTCTTCCCAGGGAGGTCACCCATCCTACCTCTGCCATCGCGCCAGAACGCTTAACTTCATGGTTATGATTGGGCGAGAGCAGTGCCGCGTGTTGTCCATCGCCGCCCGCTCCACACGTACTCGAGGGATATAAGAATAAACATCCCACTCAATGTCGGGTGCGATCATACCAGCACTAATGCACCGGATCCCATCAGAACTCCGAAGTTAAGCGTGCTTGGGGCAGAGCAGTACTAGGATGGGTGACCCCCTGGGAAGTCCTCGTGTTGCACCCTTTTCGTGTTTTTCTATTTTTGATTACTTGTTGACTAGACGATTTTCGGCTCAAATCATCTGAATCTCGATCGGACCAGATAAGACATGTGAAATGAAAGTAGCTCGGGCACTGCCGGATTTGGACAAAATTGTAGGCTAATTTGATTGTAAACGGGCAAACGGACGAGACTCATTACTACGCAATGAGCTGACGAGATTTTAGCCGAATTCCTTCTCTAAGACCCTCTAATTTGCGATTTAACGCTTCTGTTAAGCTTTCGTTTCCTCGAGAAATCCGCTTAGGAAGTTCGAAATTCGATTCCGGTTCCATTTTATCGTATCCCAGGCATAATAATAGCTTTACATTCGTTATTTCCTTCTTCTTATTTTTTTTTCTATTTTCTGGGAACATTAATCGATTTTTGTTGTCGTGAGCCGGTTCTGTGCGGAAGGGTATGACGCAGATTACTCCGGAGACGGTTAACTCATTAAAAACAATTATTTCGACTGTTTTATCCATAATTTACGTAAACGGTCGCGACACGAGGTCTCCCTAGGGAGGTCACCCATCCTAGCCTCTGCCATCGCGCCAGAACGCTTAACTTCATGGTTATGATTGGGCGAGAGCAGTGCCGCGTGTTGTCCATCGCCGCCCGCTCCACACGTACTCGAGGGATATAAGAATAAACATCCCACTCAATGTCGGGTGCGATCATACCAGGCACTAATGCACCGGATCCCATCAGAACTACGAAGTTAAGCTTGCTTGGGTGAGAGCAGTACTAGGATCGGTGACCCCCTGGGAAGTCCTCGTGTTGCACCCTTTTCGTGTTTTTCTATTTTTGATTACTTGTTGATAGACGATTTTCGGCTCAAATCATCTGAATCTCGATCGGGACCAGATAAGACATGTGAAATGAAAGTAGCTCGGGCACTGCCGGATTTGGACAAAATTGTAGGCTAATTTGATTGTAAACGGGCAAACGGACGAGACTCATTATTACGCAATGAGCTGACGAGATTTTAGCCGAATTCCTTCTCTAAGACCCTCTAATTTGCGATTTAACGCTTCTGTTAAGCTTTCGTTTCATCATGAAATCCGCTTAGGAAGTTCGAAATTCGATTCCGGTTCCATTTTATCGTATCCCAGGCATAATAATAGCTTTACATTCGTTATTTCCTTCTTCTTATTTTTTTTCTATTTTCTGGGAACATTTATCGATATTTGTTGTCGTGAGCCGGTTCTGTGCGGAAGGGTATGACGCAGATTACTCCGGAGACGGTTAACTCATTAAAAACAATTATTTCGACTGTTTTATCCATAATTTACGTAAACGGTCGCGACACGAGGTCTTCCCAGGGAGGTCACCCATCCTACCTCTGCCATCGCGCAGAACGCTTAACTTCATGGTTATGATTGGGCGAGAGCAGTGCCGCGTGTTGTCCATCGCCGCCCGCTCCACACGTACTCGAGGGATATAAGAATAAACATCCCACTCAATGTCGGGTGCGATCATACCAGCACTAATGCACCGGATCCCATCAGAACTCCGAAGTAAAGCGTGCTTGGGCCAGAGCAGTACTAGGATGGGTGACCCCCTGGGAAGTTCTCGTGTTGCAACCATTTTCGTGTTTTTCTATTTTTGATTACTTGTTGACAGACGATTTTCGGCTCAAATCATCTGAATTCGATCAGGACCAGATAAGACATGTGAAATGAAAGTAGCTCGGGCACTGCCGGATTTGGACAAAATTGTAGGCTAATTTGATTGTAAACGGGCAAACGGACGAGACTCATTACTACGCAATGAGCTGACGAGATTTTAGCCGAATTCCTTCTCTAAGACCCTCTAATTTGCGATTTAAACGCTTCTGTTAAGCTTTCGTTTCCTCGAGAAATCCGCTTAGGAAGTTCGAAATTCGATTCCGGTTCCATTTTATCGTATCCCAGGCATAATAATAGCTTTACATTCGTTATTTCCTTCTTCTTATTTTTTTTTTCTATTTTCTGGGAACATTAATCGATTTTTGTTGTCCTGAGCCGGTTCTGTGCGGAAGGGTATGACGCAGATTACTCCGGAGACGGTTAACTCATTAAAAACAATTATTTCGACTGTTTTATCCATAATTTACGTAACCGGTCGCGACACGAGGTCTTCCTAGGGAGGTCACCCATCCTAGCTCTGCCATCGCGCCAGAACGCTTAACTTCATGGTTATGATTGGGCGAGAGCAGTGCCGCGTGTTGTCCATCGCCGCCCGCTCCACACGTACTCGAGGGATATAAGAATAAACATCCCACTCAATGTCGGGTGCGATCATACCGCACTAATGCACCGGATCCCATCAGAACTACGAAGTTAAGCTTGCTTGGGTGAGAGCAGTACTAGGATGGGTGACCCCCTGGGAAGTCCTCGTGTTGCACCCTTTTCGTGTTTTTCTATTTTTGATTACTTGTTGATAGACGATTTTCGGCTCAAATCATCTGAATCTCGATCGGGACCAGATAAGACATGTGAAATGAAAGTAGCTCGGGCACTGCCGGATTTGGACAAAATTGTAGGCTAATTTGATTGTAAACGGGCAAACGGACGAGACTCATTATTACGCAATGAGCTGACGAGATTTTAGCCGAATTCCTTCTCTAAGACCCTCTAATTTGCGATTTAACGCTTCTGTTAAGCTTTCGTTTCATCATGAAATCCGCTTAGGAAGTTCGAAATTCGATTCCGGTTCCATTTTATCGTATCCCAGGCATAATAATAGCCTTACATTCGTTATTTCCTTCTTCTTATTTTTTTTTCTATTTTCTGGGAACATTAATCGAATTTTGTTGTCCTGAGCCGGTTCTGTGCGGAAGGGTATGACGCAGATTACTCCGGAGATGGTTAACTCATTAAAAACAATTATTTCGACTGTTTTATTCATAATTTACGTAAACGGTCGCGACACGAGGTCTTCCCAGGGAGGTCACCCATCCTACCTCTGCCATCGCGCCAGAACGCTTAACTTCATGGTTATGATGGGCGAGAGCAGTGCCGCGTGTTGTCCATCGCGCCCGCTCCACACGTACTCGAGGGATATAAGAATAAACATCCCACTCAATGTCGGGTGCGATCATACCAGCACTAATGCACCGGATCCCATCAGAACTCCGAAGTTAAGCGTGCTTGGGCGAGAGCAGTACTAGGATGGGTGACCCCTGGGAAGTCTCGTGTTGCACCCTTTTCGTGTTTTTCTATTTTTGATTACTTGTTGACAGACGATTTTCGGCTCAAATCATCTGAATCTCGATCGAGACCAGATAAGACATGTGAAATGAAATTAGCTCGGGCACTGCCGGATTTGGACAAAATTGTAGGCTAATTTGATTGTAAACGGGCAAACGGACGAGACTCATTATACGCAATGAGCTGACGAGATTTTAGCCGAATTCCTTCTCTAAGACCCTCTAATTTGCGATTTAAACGCTTCTGTTAAGCTTTCGTTTCATCATGAAATCCGCTTAGGAAGTTCGAAATTCGATTCCGGTTCCATTTTATCGTATCCCAGGCATAATAATAGCTTTACATTCGTTATTTCCTTTTTCTTATTTTTTTTCTATTTTCTGGGAACATTAATCGATTTTTGTTGTCCTGAGCCGGTTCTGTGCGGAAGGGTATGACGCAGATTACTCCGGAGACGGTTAACTCATTAAAACAATTATTTCGACTGTTTTATTCATAATTTACGTAAACGGTCGCGACACGAGGTCTTCCTAGGGAGGTCACCCATCCTAGCTCTGCCATCGCGCCAGAACGCTTAACTTCATGGTTATGATTGGGCGAGAGCAGTGCCGCGTGTTGTCCATCGCCGCCCGCTCCACACGTACTCGAGGGATATAAGAATAAACATCCCACTCAATGTCGGGTGCGATCATACCAGCACTAATGCACCGGATCCCATCAGAACTACGAAGTTAAGCTTGCTTGGGTGAGAGCAGTACTAGGATGGGTGACCCCCTGGGAAGTCCTCGTGTTGCACCCCTTTTCGTGTTTTCTATTTTGATTACTTGTTGATAGACGATTTTCGGCTCAATCATCTGAATCTCGATCGGGACCAGATAAGACATGTGAAATGAAAGTAGCTCGGGCACTGCCGGATTTGGACAAAATTGTAGGCTAATTTGATTGTAAACGGGCAAACGGACGAGACTCATTATTACGCAATGAGCTGACGAGATTTTAGCCGAATTCCTTCTCTAAGACCCTCTAATTTGCGATTTAACGCTTCTGTTAAGCTTTCGTTTCATCATGAAATCCGCTTAGGAAGTTCGAAATTCGATTCCGGTTCCATTTTATCGTATCCCAGGCATAATAATAGCTTTACATTCGTTATTTCTTCTTTCTTATTTTTTTCTATTTCTGGGAACATTTATCGATATTTGTTGTCGTGAGCCGGTTCTGTGCGGAAGGGTATGACGCAGATTACTCCGGAGACGGTTAATCATTAAAACAATTATTTCGACTGTTTTATCCATAATTTACGTAACGGTCGCGACACGAGGTCTTCCCAGGGAGGTCACCATCCTACCTCTGCCATCGCGCCAGAACGCTTAACTTCATGGTTATGATTGGGCGAGAGCAGTGCCGCGTGTTGTCCATCGCCGCCCGCTCCACACGTACTCGAGGGATATAAGAATAAACATCCCACTCAATGTCGGGTTGCGATCATACCGGCACTAATGCACCGGATCCCATCAGAACTACGAAGTTAAGCTGTGCTTGGGTGAGAGCAGTACTAGGATGGGTGACCCCCTGGGAAGTCCTCGTGTTGCACCCTTTTCGTGTTTTTTCTATTTTTGATTACTTGTTGATAGACGATTTTCGGCTCAAATCATCTGAATCTCGATCGGGACCAGATAAAACATGTGAAATGAAAGTAGCTCGGGCACTGCCGGATTTGGACAAAATTGTAGGCTAATTTGATTGTAAACGGGCAAACGGACGAGACTCATTACTTACGCAATGAGCTGACGAGATTTTAGCCGAATTCCTTCTCTAAGACCCTCTAATTTGCGATTTAACGCTTCTGTTAAGCTTTCGTTTCATCATAAAATCCGCTTAGGAAGTTCGAAATTCGATTCCGGTTCCATTTTATCGTATCTCAGGCATAATAATAGCCTTACATTCGTTATTTCGTTCTTCTTATTTTTTTTTCTATTTTCTGGGAACATTAATCGATTTTTGTTTGTCCTGAGCGGTTCTGTGCGGAAGGGTATGACGCAGATTACTCCGGAGACGGTTAACTCATTAAAACAATTATTTCGACTGTTTTATTCATAATTTACGTAACCGGTCGCGACACGAGGTCTTCCTAGGGAGGTCACCCATCCTAGCTCTGCCATCGCGCAGAACGCTTAACTTCATGGTTATGATTGGGCGAGAGCAGTGCCGCGTGTTGTCCATCGCCGCCCGCTCCACACGTACTCGAGGGATATAAGAATAAACATCCCACTCAATGTCGGGTGCGATCATACCAGCACTAATGCACCGGATCCCATCAGAACTACGAAGTTAAGCTTGCTTGGGTCGAGAGCAGTACTAGGATGGGTGACCCCCTGGGAAGTCCTCGTGTTGCACCCTTTTCGTGTTTTTCTATTTTTGATTACTTGTTGATAGACGATTTTCGGCTCAAATCATCTGAATCTCGATCGGGACCAGATAAAACATGTGAAATGAAAGTAGCTCGGGCACTGCCGGATTTGGACAAAATTGTAGGCTAATTTGATTGTAACGGGCAAACGGACGAGACTCATTATTACGCAATGAGCTGACGAGATTTTAGCCGAATTCCTTCTCTAAGACCCTCTAATTTGCGATTTAACGCTTCTGTTAAGCTTTCGTTTCCTCGATGAAATCCGCTTAGGAAGTTCAAAATTCGATTCCGGTTCCATTTTATCGTATCCCAGGCATAATAATAGCTTTACATTCGTTATTTCCTTCTTCTTATTTTTTTTCTATTTTCTGGGAACATTAATCGATTTTTGTTGTCGTGAGCCGGTTCTGTGCGGAAGGGTATGACGCAGATTACTCCGGAGACGGTTAACTCATTAAAAACAATTATTTCGACTGTTTTATCCATAATTTACGTAAACGGTCGCGACACGAGGTCTTCCAGGGAGGTCACCCATCCTAGCTCTGCCATCGCGCAGAACGCTTAACTTCATGGTTATGATTGGGCGAGAGCAGTGCCGCGTGTTGTCCATCGCCGCCCGCTCCACACGTACTCGAGGGATATAAGAATAAACATCCCACTCAATGTCGGGTGCGATCATACCAGCACTAATGCACCGGATCCCATCAGAACTACGAAGTTAAGCTTGCTTGGGTGAGAGCAGTACTAGGATGGGTGACCCCTGGGAAGTCCTCGTGTTGCACCCTTTTTCGTGTTTTTCTATTTTTGATTACTTGTTGATAGACGATTTTCGGCTCAAATCATCTGAATCTCGATCGGGACCAGATAAAACTTGTGAAATGAAAGTAGCTCGGGCACTGCCGTATTTGGACAAAATGTAGGCTAATTTGATTGTAAACGGGCAAACGGACGAGACTCATTATTACGCAATGAGCTGACGAGATTTTAGCCGAATTTCCTTCTCTAAGACCCTCTAATTTGCGATTTTAACGCTTCTGTTAAGCTTTCGTTTCATCATGAAATCCGCTTAGGAAGTTCGAAATCGATTCCGGTTCCATTTTATCGTATCCAGGCATAATAATAGCTTACATTCGTTATTTCCTTCTTCTTATTTTTTTTCTATTTTCTGGGAACATTATCGATATTTGTTGTCGTGAGCCGGTTCTGTGCGAAGGGTATGACGCAGATTACTCCGGAGACGGTTAACTCATTAAAAACAATTATTTCGACTGTTTTATCCATAATTTACGTAAACGATCGCGACACGAGGTCTTCCCAGGGAGGTCACCATCCTACCTCTGCCATCGCGCCAGAACGCTTAACTCATGGTTATGATTGGGCGGAGAGCAGTGCCGCGTGTTGTCCATCGCCGCCCGCTCCACACGTACTCGAGGGATATAAGAATAAACATCCCACTCAATGTCGGGTGCGATCATACCAGCACTAATGCACCGGATCCCATCAGAACTCCGAAGTTAAGCGTGCTTGGAGAGCAGTACTAGGATGGTGACCCCCTGGAAGTCCTCGTGTTGCACCCTTTTCGTGTTTTTCTATTTTTGATTACTTGTTGACAGACGATTTTCGGCTCAAATCATCTGAATCTGATCTCGATCGGGACCAGATAAGACATGTGAAATGAAAGTAGCTCGGGCACTGCCGGATTTGGACAACATTGTAGGCTAATTTGATTGTAAACGAGCAAACGACGAGACTCATTACTACGCAATGAGCTGACGAGATTTTAGCCGAATTCCTTCTCTAAGACCCTCTAATTTGCGATTAAACGCTTCTGTTAAGATTTCGTTTCCTCGAGAAATCCGCTTAGGAAGTTCGAAATTCGATTCCGGTTCCATTTTATCGTATCCCAGGCATAATAGCTTTACATTCGTTATTTCCTTCTTCTTATTTTTTTTTCTATTTTCTTGGAACATTTATCGATTTTTGTTGTCGTGAGCCGGTTCTGTGCGGGGAAGGGTTTGACGCAGATTACTCCGGAGACGGTTAACTCATTAAAACAAATTATTTGGACTGTTTTATCCATAATTTACGTAAACGGTCGCGACACGAGGTCTTCCCAGGGAGGTCACCCATCCTACCTGCCATCGCGCCAGAACGCTTAACTTCATGGTTATGATTGGGCGAGAGCAGTGCCGCGTGTCCATCGCCGCCCGCTCCACACGTACTCGAGGGATATAAGAATAAACATCCCACTCAATGTCGGGTGCGATCATACCAGCACTAATGCACCGGATCCCATCAGAACTCCGAAGTTAAGCGTGCTTGGGCGAGCAGTACTAGGATGGGTGACCCCTGGGAAGTCCTCGTGTTGCACCCTTTTTCGTGTTTTTCTATTTTTGATTACTTGTTGACAGACGATTTTCGGCTCAAATCATCTGAATCTCGATCGGGACCAGATAAACATGTGAAATGAAAGTAGCTCGGGCACTGCCGGATTTGGACAAAATTGTAGGCTAATTTGATTGTAAACGGGCAAACGGACGAGACTCATTACTACGCAATGAGCTGACGAGATTTTAGCCGAATTCCTTCTCTAAGACCCTCTAATTTGCGATTTACGCTTCTGTTAAGCTTTCGTTTCCTCGAGAAATCCGCTTAGGAAGTTCGAAATTCGATTCCGGTTCCATTTTATCGTATCCCAGGCATAATAATAGCTTTACATTCGTTATTTCCTTCTTCTTATTTTTTTTCTATTTTCTGGGAACATTTATCGATTTTTGTTGTCGTGAGCCGGTTCTGTGCGGAAGGGTATGACGCAGATTACTCCGAGACGGTTAACTATTAAAAAATTATTTCGACTGTTTTATCCATAATTTACGTAAACGGTCGCGACACGAGGTCTTCCCAGGGAGGTCACCCATCCTACTCTGCCATCGCGCCAGAACGCTTAACTTCATGGTTATGATTGGGCGAGAGCAGTGCCGCGTGTTGTCCATCGCCGCCCGCTCCACACGTACTCGAGGGATATAGAATAAACATCCCACTCAATGTCGGGTGCGATCATACCAGCACTAATGCACCGGATCCCATCAGAACTCCGAAGTTAAGCGTGCTTGGGCGAGCAGTACTAGGATGGGTGACCCCTGGAAGTCGTGTTGCACCCTTTTCGTGTTTTTCTATTTTTGATTACTTGTTGACAGACGATTTTCGCTCAAATCATCTGAATCTCGATCGGGACCAGATAAGACATGTGAAATGAAAGTAGCTCGGGCACTGCCGGATTTGGACAAAATTGTAGGCTAATTTGATTGTAAACGGGCAAACGGACGAGACTCATTACTACGCAATGAGCTGACGAGATTTTAGCCGAATTCCTTCTCTAAGACCCTCTAATTTGCGATTTACCGCTTCTGTTAAGCTTTCGTTTCCTCGAGAAATCCGCTTAGGAAGTTCGAAATTCGATTCCGGTTCCATTTTATCGTATCCCAGGCATAATAATAGCTTTACATTCGTTATTTCCTTCTTCTTATTTTTTTTTTCTATTTCTGGGAACATTTATCGATTTTTGTTGTCGGAGCCGGTTCTGTGCGGAAGGGTATGACGCAGATTACTCCGGAGACGGTTAACTCATAAAAACA
>NC_134559.1:40815190-40842492 GCF_025594145.1 Primulina tabacum
AAATCGGACAATGAAGACCAATAGCAGGTGCTGGAAAAATAACCAATGGACCCCAAAGAACACTAACCGAAGAAGCAAGAACAATTGGAAGCCCCTGTCTGAGAATGAAAACCTAAACCAAGAGAAAAGGAAGGCTGTTGGCTGCTGGCAAAAAAAAGAAAATATCCTAGCAAGCTATTCTAAAAAAATATTGCCGTGTCCGAAGCCGATACTCCATTAGATGTTCCATCTTTAGAATCCTAAATGTTACCACTACAACGATAAATGGCTATTGTGACACTTTTTTGTAGACACTTTTAATTAAATGTTGTTACAAATACTTAATAATGACACTTGTAAAAAATTAATAACGTGTAAAATAAAAAAAAAACATATTAGATTAGTTATCTTGACATTTTTAATTGATGTCATTTTTATATGGAGGGAAACAATTATTTTCCCTCCTCCAATATTTATCCAACCCAAATATTCCCACTTTTATTTTATATTTTTCTCCCCAATTTATATGTGTGTATATATATATGATTGGCTATAATTTTTTTCAAATTTTTGAGTTTTTCTGTCATTAATTTTTAGTGTTATTTGCTACTTGTTTCTCAATATTTTACCATAAGCCCATCACTTTATTTGCTCTGTTCCATATATGGACTTGGCTTACAATTCCATTTATATATCGTAAGAAAGAGAAATAGGCGCAAACCCTATCCAACGCGTCAACTCTCTTCCTCCTCATCGATATGTCCACTGCGCCACCGGGAATCAGTGCTCCGACCACCATGGATTGCAGCTGAGGTCCCCGCGACCTGACCGGACAGGTCGATCCCCGTAATTTTCGCAGTGGTAAACATTATTCGTTATCGGTAAACTAAAACGATGCTATTAGGACTAACAAATAAAAATAGAAGTAAAATTTAGGTTATCTTATTTTTATACATGATTTTTATTTGTTTAAAATATAATGATGTATGAATATGTTTTTGGTATTTAAGTTATTTTTATTTATTATGTGGTGTTCTCTTATAAAAATGTTGGGAACTCAAAAGGTAGTTAAGCTGCAAGCTGAAAGTTCATTGCAGAAGCCAAAAGCTAAAACAGGGTTGAACTCAAAAATAGTTTGGAGATCCAATTTGATGTATAAAATCAAATAGTCATCATAGATGTACAAGTAAATTAACACAAGGTGATATTTATCTTTTTAAAAGTAAATGTGATTACCACTGTTTGCAAAATAAGATGGCCGTGGGAGTTTCTAACTTTTTCTGATTGTGGACACACACTATTTAACCTCAAAAAAAGAATACCAATAGATCGTTGTATCCTTAAATTAACACACGGTGACATTTATCATTTGTAAGCTATGTTTTGTGTGAGCTTATAATTATCTCGAGTTAGCCATTTATTGATTTAGATAGTATATTTTGGTTGAGAATATATATTACATGTATTTTTGCTGTCATGAGTTAACTAATTTGAATGATCACTACAACAAAAACGCTATACGACAACGGATAAAATCCATTGTCGTAGGCACTGTTACAACTGTTGTAATTGGCAGTGTTGTTGAAAGTGCGTTCTACGACAACGGTTTTAAACTGTTGTCGTAGCTTCAATTAGCGACGGTTTTGACCATCGCTAATTAGCGACGAATTATGGCTAAACCGTCTAAAATATTAGTGACAGATTATGAATAACCGTCGCTAATTAGCGACGGATTTCGACTAAACCGTTGCTATAAGTAGCGACGGTTTAAGTAATATCGTCGTTTGTAACAAACCATCGCTAATTAGCGACAGTTTCATTACAAACCGTCGCTTTCACAAAAATTTCGTCAATTAGCGTCGGTTTTAAACTAAACCGTCGCTAGTTTTGACTAATAACGTCACTAATTAACGAAGGTTTAATCATAAGTTGTCGCTAATATTTTAAGTAAAAAAAAAATTTACGCATATTCATGAACATCCACATCCGTCAACAAATGAGGATTCTCTTTAACATGTTCAATAACAAATTCTAGTAAATCGTCGTCGTTGTACCAAAAATTCATAATCTTAAATAAAAATTTACCAAGAATTGAAACGAAAAAACATACCTTAAATCGAAACTTAAATGGTACCAGAGAGGAAAATTTATTGTAGATGTGGGAAGAAATGGACCGAAAATGCGAGTATTTATAGACAATTGTGCAACGGCTTTTGGTATAACTGTCGCTATTGGCGACGGTTTTCGGTAGCGACGGTTTTTATTTATACATCGCGCATAGCGATGGTTTTTTAACAGTCGCCGATTTAAAATAGCTACGGTTACAAAACCGTCGCCGATTAACAATAGCGACGGTATAAAAAACCGTCGCCGATATAAAATAGCTACGGTTTCAAAACCGTCATCGATTTACAATAGCGACGGACAAAAACCGTCGCTAATTTGAAATCGGCGACGGTTTGTGAAAACAGTCACAATTTTAATGTAGCGACGGTTTATGTTTTAAACCGTCGCTATTTTAACAACGGTTAACTAAAACCGTCGTGGTTTCTCCAAAAAATGCGCTAATCCTCAACGGTTCACTAAAACCGTTGTCGTTTCTAAAAAAAACGTCAATCCACAACGGTTTTGGGTTTTTTGAGCCTACGACAACGGTTTTTCTTGAACCGTTGTTAAAAGATAAAGCACAACGGTTTTTATAAAAAACCGTAAAAAATCGTTGTCTTTGACGTGTTGTTAAATTAAGATTTTCTTTTAGTGGATGTTTCTTTATGCTTTTTTGCTTTCTGGCTAGCTGGACATACTCATTAGCATAATGGTTGTTGATGATTGTACTTTAATTTTTTTTATCAAAACCTTCTCTTTTGCACTTTCACGTAGATTGGATGTTCTGTCTCAATAAAAAGTCTATTTGATTCGACAAAAATTGTGGCAAAAGGAGTGGTTCGTAGCATGGATCCAAATAACGAAGTAGGAAGACAGACATTGGGACCAAATTGGTGTAAAATACAAGTTCTAGTTGTCCTAGAACGGGAAGAGAGTTTGATTAGGCCATATGATCTTTTGCAAAAGGTTGGGGATACACTTGGAGGAATGATAGCTTGGCCTTGTCATTTGGTATGATATTCAACTTTTCAATTAACTAGTATTTATTGTTATGGCCGTCATGTTAGTATCTTTTTAAACCAATATAAATTATATTTGCAGTTGACAGTTAATGAGCAAGATTTCTACTAGGTGCATTTGGATAAATAATAATTTTTCAGTTTATCATTTGTTATGATATTTACTAGTTTGAATTAAATTTTAATCTCTTTATTTTGTGCTTCTTTAATTTTATTTCATTCATACAAATATATGAATTTTTATTGCAGGTAACAAGAATATTGGATTTTGATTAAGAAGATGGGTTGGTTGAAAAATGAAGATGTGTCACAAGTTTGTTTATGTTTTGTTTTACAAGACTTAATTGTTTGTTAGTTCTTACACTAAATACATTTGGTACATTTGTTGGGGTATAGATGTTTTTCGAGGTAACAAATTTGTCCGTCTTATACATTAATGATTGCAAAATTAATGACAATTATTGATTAGCAATTTAATTTCTATTTTAAAATTTTTTATTTGTATTTATGTTAATTTGCTATATCCTTGAATATTATATAATGAAAATATTGAAAGTCGATGACATTTCATAAAATATGACATTTTTTATGTCACAATAGAACATTAAATCATGTACATAAAAAATGTCGTTGTAAAACTCATATGGAGACATATCAACAAGTCATTATAAACAACTATTAATGACAATTTTCAATGTCCTTATATACTAGTATAGAAAACATTTGTAAGTGTCATTACAAATTACATAATGAGATATTTTAAATTAACCTTATAACCTATCATTAGTGACATTTTTTATTGTCACTATAAATAACATACACGACACTTTTATTTGTCATTATAAATTATTTTAACTGACATATAAATTTGTCATTATTACTATATTAACAAGGCATGTATAAAAGTCTTTAAAACATGAATTTTCCTGACATTTAAAATTGTCATTATACGACTAATTAGTAACACGTATGAAGTTGTCATTAACATCTTATAATGACATTAAAAATGTCAGGAAGTTTAAGATGACATTAGAATAGAGAGCATTTGTTGGAGGTGTCACTAAAACTTAAATGTCACTAAATATTGAATATGATGATATTTATGAATGTCACCATAAGCATTTATTCTTGTAGTGTACAAGATATAGGCCAAAGAATAAAATATTCTATCTACCGAAACAAAAACAAGAAAAGAAAATTGTGTAGATTAGATGTTTGTACCACCTAAATTCTGGTTAGCCATACCACTGTGACTTTTAAGGAAGGATCAGAAGAATCATCTTCGGTTTCAGGTGACATTAGAGGGTGCTCCAGCCTTTTGAGGTCATCTCCTGTCATACAAACTAATTACCTAGACTTTAGAATTAAATCAAAATCTGACGAATCCCGTATACATTGTCATAAGGAGTGGGAATGCTAGACTTGGGATTGTGAGCTCCATCATTCCAAAACATCCGCCTTGATACTCACGGGAAATTTAGGGTCCGATCCACGCAAGCGTCACTAATCCAGACACGGGCTTCAAAATTACCGTGGGCCTGAAATCACAAATAAGACCGTTAGGAGGGGGCCAGGAGGGTGTCCTGGCGTAGCCCCTCCTACGCTCAAGTCAGAGACTGAGGATATATGAGGGGAGCAGCTAAGGGCGCTGCTGAAAACAATAAGATTTTTTTTTTCTGCCATCCGCCAGTCTCCAAAGATTTGGAAGCAAATCTAATCATAATCCTGCTCTAAAAGGAAAAGATATCAAATCAAATCACAATCTTGATAAGATTTGTGCTCCCCCTATAAATATAGGCTCCTTCCCCACTTCATTCTCGCTTCACCCCTACATAACTTTTCAATCACGCTCACGCCCTGCTCACGCAACCCATCACCACATTCGGCCAGACGCCCACCACTCCAGCGCGCGCCCACCCTCTTCGACAGCGCATGCTCGAGCCACCGCCCAACTCCCTGCCCTAGCCAACGCCTCGCCTCGCCACCTTGCCTCTACCCCGTCCGCCCGAGCGCCACGCTCGCCTAGCCAACGCCCAGCCCCGAGTTCGCCTCCTTCCAAGCTCGCCCCTCGTCGAGCGCCTTGCCTACGCTCGCCCCGCCGGGCGCAACTCACCTTTCGCCTCGCCCAGCGCTTGAGCGTCCCGCCCAAGCCAGCTACATGCTCGCCCTGCCGAGGCGCTCACCCGGCGTGCATTTGCTCTTGTGCGCACCTCTCGCCCGAGTGCCCTGCCGAAGTGCTCGCCCCCTCGCGCATCACGCTCGCCTTGCTGCCCGAGCGTCTCGCTCGCTCCTGTCATGCTCGCCCGAGCGCCTCGCCCCTTCCGTGCACATACCCTGCCACGAGCTCGCTCGGCCGCACCCTCGCCCCTGCCACGAGCTCGCCAAGCCGCACGCTCGCCCCTGCTGCCCGAGCGTCTCGCTCGCTCCTGTCACGCTCGCCCGAGCGCCTCGCCCCTTCCGTGCACATACCCTGCCACGAGCTCGCCCGGCCGCACGCTCGCCCCTGCCACGAGCTCGCCCCACCGTGCCACGCTCGCCCCTGTCACGAGCTGGCCACGCCGTGCCACGCTCGCTCGTGCGCCGAGCGTCCCACGCTCGCCCAGCACCCGAGCACCCGCTCGTCCCTCGCCTGTCGCTCTCACCCTCTCCAGCCGAGCGTCTGCCCGCCCGCGCCCCGAGCATCACACGCTCGCCCATCACCCGAGCACCAGCTCGCCCCTCGCCTGCCGCTCTCGCCCTCTCCAGCCGAGCGTCTGCCCGCCGCGCGCCTGAGCGTCACACGCTCGCCCATCACCCGAACACCAGCTCGCCCCGCACCCGAGCACCAGCTCGCCCCTCGCACTTGCACGCCAGCCCTCACGCGCCGTAACTGCACCTCGCTCGGCCATTCTTGCGATTCTAGTGCTTTGAGTATTTTCCCCTGCCTCATCCGGGTCAGTTCTCTCCTCTTCCTGTTTGATTATCCTTAGCACTTATGTCTTCTTCCGATTCCGATTCCGAGTTTAGTTCTTCGAGTGGTTCTGAGGGGTTTAGCGAGTCTAGTGAGTCCAGCAGATCTAGCAGGTCCAGCGAGTCTAGCCAGAGTAAGATTTCCCTAGCCGATCCTGATTTTACCATTGATCCTCCTGAGGAGGAAGTCACCACTCATAGTCGTCCGGGTAAGGAAGTTCGTCACGTGACCCAACAGATGAACATATCTAACGCAGACAACTTGTGGTATGGTCATTTGTCATCCCACATCCCTTCCGGTAGCGAGCCAAAACTTAGAACTTTATGGCACATTCCTTCCTCGCACCAGATTATCATTCCTAGCCCAGAGGACCGGCCCGATCTAGCCCCTAAGGGCTATTATACCTTCTTTCAGCATCACTTTGATGCAGGTCTCCGTTTCCATTTGTGCGATTTCTGCCAAGAATTAAGCAAGTACTACCAGGTGCATTTAGGTTTACTCACGCCCAATGCTTTTCGTTTAATAAGTTGTTTCGTCGTGTTATTCGGGGCCTTAGATCTCCCTCTAAATTGCACCACCTTCTCTTACTTCTTAGTTCTGTCCAGATCAAAAGATGGACCTTTTTATGTAACCTCCCGGTCTAGCCACAAACTTTTCGATGGGCCCCCCAGTCATGTGAAGGACTGAAAAAAATACTTTTTCTTCGTACAGCCACCCAAGGAATTGACTTGCTCTACCGATTGGTGCCCTGCTTTCACTAAACCCAAATTTTCCAAGAGTTATAAGAAAGATAAGGAGTATCTGAAGATAATGAGTGTACTAGGAGATCGATGCTTTAACATTCCCAAACTTCTATCAGAAGATCTCCTATGTCACGCCGGGATAAGTCCCGCGAAAATTAAGCTAAAGGAGAATGCTGGTAGATACTCTCGTTTTTTCATACTTCTTGTTTTTTCTTTTGTTTATTAAGTTACTTGATAAAATTCTTATTCGGTTCGTTGTCTCTACTTGCAGGTACTAGAGTCATGAACGCTCTATTTCTCCGTGAGCTTTCCAAGAAGAAGGCCGAGGGTTCCTCATCAGCACCCCAGAAGTCACTTTTTCCGGCAGTCGCGACGGGCACAAAGGGAGATTGTTCTGTTACTGAGAAAAAGAAAATAGATTCCTGCTCTACCACTGCGAAGAGGCCTGCTAGCTCCCCTACTGCCGTGAAGAAGAAGAAGACAGGCTCCTCCTCCTCCGCCCCAAAGCGAGCCTCCTCTCCCCCTCCTCGTGCCAAGTCTCCTCGTCCGTCTGGCAAGCAAAATGCATCCACTGATCCTAGCCCGTCAGTCCCGCATTCTGGTAAGCGCAAGATTTCTGAGATCTCAGTCGTGTCGGTCTCTTCTCCAGAAAGGTCAGGGTCGGATGAGGAGCCTCCCCCTGCATCAGGGGTACATCCTCTATACACATCAGATACAGCCATTGTGGGGCGGGGTCCTACTCAGCTAGCTCAGAAGATAATGTATCAGCTTCCTTCCGAAGCGGATGCAGCGTTCATTAATTCACTGGGGTGGTCTGACCTCACTCGCCGGACATGCAGCAGCATCACTGAGGTATATTTCTCTTTCTATTCTCTAGATTAATGTCCAATACATGTATGATTTTCTTGTCATCTTTTCACTCTTGTCTATTTATCCAGGGCATGATGTACATAGGGGAGTTGGTGGAGCGTGCCAACGCCACTCGATCTACTGCCTGCCAAGACTTGCGCGAGGGCATGTCGTGAACAGCTCCAAGCTACTATCGATTAGATGAAAGCGACACACGCTAAGGAGCTTTCGGAGTCCCAAGCTCGAGGTGACGAGCTTCTTAAAGAGAAACACGAGCTCCAGCGACTGACATAGGACCAAGCTAAAGAGATCCAGAAGTTAAAGATAGATTTAAAGAATTCACAGGCTGAGCTCGAAGATGGCAAGGTGCGACACGCTGCAGAAGCTTCCTCCTTCAAAGAGGAATTTCTCAAATCCGAAGAATTTGTCGAGATCTGTGGCCCGAAAGCTTTTCACTACCTGGGGGTGGGTTTCGAGGGTGCAGTCGGCCTCTTCAAGGCTCAGGGTTATCCTCCGCCAGGCGCCCCTACTGACTTCATCGACCTTGAGGGCTCCATATCGAGTCTTCCCCCCGATTCTTAGACCGAGCTCCCTTTATTTATGTTATTTTCTGCACTGCTTTATTTTTCGTAGGATTATGCGACTTTTGCGATATCTACACTTGGTTATTTCCTTTTGCGCACTTTTGGCATGTATGAAACTCGTTCTATGCAAACTTGAGTATTTTGCATTTCAATTTATTGCTTCTCATGAGTTTATCTTTGATGTTATTAAAACACAAGGGCTATTAAAATATCCAACTCTCCTTCTCTTCTACTAGACGATGTTCTAACAGGAAGATAACAATTCAACGTCACCACCATCTAACTCCCCTACAAGGTGACACCTTAGTAGAAAAATAAAAATCAACCACCTTCCCCTGCTAACTTGTAGAACCCGTATATCAGTAGACGTATAAGCCATGCATAATTCTAGATTTTTAAATTTAATTGACTTCGTTGCATGATTATTTTAAATGCATTTGTTTGAAGTTAATTATTTTATTATTTCAGTTCAGTAGTTTGATTTTTAGCATTTCAGTTATTTCAGTGAGGCCGGACCGGAGTTGGAGTTTTGAGATAGAATTTAAGATTTCGAGAAATATTTCCAGAAGTTAATTTAGCTAGCAAGTAAGTTCATTTAAGCTAGTAAGGGAGGTTTGAGGATTTAATTTAATTATTTGAGGTGATTAAGAAATGAACTCATTTAAGTTATTTAATTAAGGGGTTAGCTCACTAAATTATTTAAAGGATTAGTAAGGCTTTCAAGAATTATTAGTTGACTAGATAGTCAACATTTCCCTTTATTTTATCATGCATTTTTCGGCCACCCTTAGTGCTAGAAGATTCATTTTCCAACTCATCAACTTTGACCAATTCTTTGCATGTAATTAGTAGGATAATTCTAGGATTTTTGGGAGCACAATTTAATTAATTAATGGACATATCCTAGACTAGAAAATAAGCAAAATTTCGGCCACTACCTCCTAGAAGCATCCACCAACTCATTTGATATCAAACCATAATTCAAAATTCAAAAATGAGAAGACTTGGTCTTGATTCTTTCCTTATATCTTGCACCCACTTCCCTCACCCTCCTAACCATCATTCCCCCTCCCTTAGTCACGAAGTTCAGAGTGTTTTTGAGAGAGGAAAACCGTGGGAATTCAGTAGGAAGCAAGGGAAGAAAAATCGAGAGCAAGAAAGGTAAACAAGAGAAGCGCTCCACCTCCTCCGTGCCGCGTCGTCGTCGTTTCGTTCGTTTTCTTTCGAAACAAAACCAGGCATGTCTAGATTTCTTTCAAACCTCAATCAAGTCATATTATCATTTATTTTTCAGTACATGATCATGTTTATTCAAGTAAAAATCGAGATCCATGTCAAAACATTTTGAAACCACACATGCAGAATTTTCGAATTCCTTGGCAAGCTTCACGGTTTCTTTTGTTTTGTGAGTTTCAGGTATTGGATCGACTCTAGGCTCCCAAGGCGGCTTATATACATGTAGTAGGATGCATTAGGACCATGTTGGTCCATTCAAACCAGCCCCATGCTTGCTGGAAATTCAGAATGACAGCAAGTCCCCATAGGTGCAGAAATGTTGTTCGAAAAATTCAGTTTCTTGTCATGGAGGAAGGATCTGATCTTGGCTGCCCCAAGGGCCTATAGCCATGGTTGGATCACTTCCCTAGCATGTCTAAGACGTGACTAAGTTGCCCTTTTGGTGGCTTGGTCCATGGTTCATCGGTTTTTAATCAAAACATCACAACAGCCCCTATACCCCTTCGGCTACTTCGGTTGGACAGCTTTTGGTTTCGGTTTGTGTTTGCTTGGTATGGATCTTGGTTGGCCTATGGCCCTTAGCCACGGTTCATATCATGCTCCTAGATGTCTAGATCATGCCATGGTCAATCAAATGGCCACTGGAACGACGCAAGACATCGATCATAGCATAAACACTACACACGCATGCACGTTGCTCTCGGTTGGACCCTTCGGTTGAGTTTTGGTATGATGCGGATTGTGGCTGGCCTAGGGCCCTTAGCCATGGTTCAAATCATTCCTTGGGATGTTGGTAAGAGTCTCTGGTCGGTGGTTCACTCCCCTAATGGCCGATAGTCTCGAAACCAACGCAAGTCTTGTAGTTGCGCAGGTGCTGGAAATTACAGCAAGTTGCTGTGTCGGTTCAGAGGTTCGTTTGAGTTCTTGGTTGGCTTTTAGCCCATGGCCTTGGACTGGACAGTGCCTCATTGAGTTAGGGAGGTCATGTTTTTGACCGTTTGTCATTTGGATCATTTTTGAGGTCGTACGAGAATTTACGGTGCAATGTGCCAAATTGACTCTCGAAAGAGCGTTTCGTGTTTTGGCCTCCATTCCACCTAGATTTCGACCCTATCATTTTAGGAACATTATTTTATGATTTTTCAGCGTATTTTAATCATGACTATACGTCGGTTCAGTGTCGGTTCAGGTTGGCTCGGAGTCATGATTAAATGCGAAGTCATTAGGCGTCATAGTCGCATCTTTTGAACGTAAATTGCGTAATTGGTCAAGTTTAAGCTATTGCATATTTTTCATGGCACAGTTAGGTTGCAGCGAGCCTGGGAACGATCCAATCCAATCCAGTTGGTAAAATTACAGGAATTTTCATTACGCCAGTTAATTATTTTACGTGCATTAAATAGAAAATGATTATTTTTGAGATTTATGCGATATGGCTTGTGGTTCATTCACTATGTGGGAGTGTTATTTTATACGGTCGCCAGTGACCGATCAGTTCAGTATGGTACTACCCGGTCGCCAGTGACCGGCCAGCTCAGTTCAGTTTCAGCCTCCCCGGTAGCCAGTTACCGATCAGTTCAGCTTAGTGCAGTGGCCACAGGCGTAAAACATAATCTCAACAGGAAATTTTACCAGATATTTCAGTACAGGCTCCAAGGAGCAAATATTTTTACAGTGATTTCCAGTTCAGTTATGCACGTATTATAATTGCTCAGTACAGATTATTTTTCAGTATGCCTCAGGACAGGATATGTTAACTCATGCATATTTTAAATTCAGATTTTTACTCGTTACCTGCGATATATGCATGCTGAGTCTTTAGGCTCACTAGACTTGATTGTTGTAGGTACTGATGAGGCCAGGGCCGAGGTCGGGGCCCAGTGAGCCAGCTTGGGTCGGCAGTAGTGGCACCCGAGGACCTCAGTGCAGCAGTTGTTATTCCGCAAACAATTTTTATCAGTCGTTGGATAATTTTTAAATTGTTATTGTTGGCAAAACTTTATTTTTTTTCCGCTGCTATTATTTTAAACATTGAACTTGATTCCCCAGTGATTTTATGAATGAGGCCATTTAAGTTCTTTTAAAAAGAAAATTTTTAATTTTCCGCAAATTTCAAGAAAGGAGTTTTAGGCCCTTCACAGTTGGTATCAGAGCGGTGGTTCTGTATAGGGTTTCACTACTACTGACCGCGAGAAGCTCACGAAGCCACGCCTTTGGTTTGTAAGTTTTTCAGTTCAGCATTTTGTTCAGCATTTTAGTTAAAGCATGAATTATTTTGTCAGCATGCTTCCAGATTTTCAGTACTTCAGTGTCCATTTAAAATAATTATGGAATTATGCATGTTAGTTACGTATGGGTTATGTTGGAACAGTATGCCCCCTAGACGCATTTTAGAGCGCAACAGAGAGGAGGAGCCTCGCCGAGAAGACAGGGAGGAGCATAGACCGGAGGGAGACCTACCACCTCCTCCACCGCCCCCACCGGACATGAGTGCCCAGATGTTTGCTGGGATGGCACAGTTCTTCGCACAGTTTGCGGGGGGCAATGCCGCAGCCTTAGCCGCAGCCGCAGCCAGGCCGACAAGGCCCGAGGCTGTTTATGAGCGATTCATGAAGATGCGCCCGAAGGAATTCTCTGGGGCATCTGACCCCATGGTTGCCGAGGGATGGATCAAATCCCTCGAGGTTATCTTCGATTTTATGGAGCTGGGAGATGCAGACCGAGTCCGATGTGCCACCTACCTGTTCACTGGAGACGCCCGCTTATGGTGGGAAGGAGCTTCGGTAGCCCTGACCTTGGCTACACTTTCTTGGACCCGCTTTACGAAGGTTTTCTACTCCAAGTATTTTGCTGAGGAGGTTCGCACCAGGCTGACCACCGAGTTCATGAGTCTAAGACAGGGGGATATGTCGGTTACGGAGTTTATCCGTAAGTTCGAGAGGGGCTGTCACTTTGTGCCCCTGATAGCGAATGATGCCAGAGCCAAGCTGATGCACTTCCTGGTGGGTTTACGCCCGATCTTGCGCCGGGATGTTAGGGTATCTGACCCTGCTACTTATGAGGTTGCCGTCTCCAAGGCCTTAGCCGCAGAGCAGGATCTGCGGGATATCGAGAGGGATCTCCAGGGCAAGCGCCCAGTCCAGGCACCGCACCGCCCTCCTCCTCATCAGCATCAGCAGCAGAATAAGAGGCCTTTTCATGGACCGCCCAGGAACCGAGGCCAGCAGCAGCAGCAGCAGCGGGGACGCCCAGCCCCGAGGACTCAGGAGCACCCAGTCTGTCCCAGGTGCTCACGTCGCCATCCTGGAGCATGTATGGCTGGCTCAGGAAAGTGTTTTAAGTGTGGCAGTCCAGACCACATGTTGCTGCAGTGTCCTCAGAGGAATCTGCCTACCCAAGGCAGAGTTTTTGCTCTCCATGCCGCGGAAACCAACCCGGAGACTATGTTGTTGACAGGTACCTCTAAACTTTAAGTTATTATTTGAATTTCAGCATTTTGGGAATCGGGATTTAGATTTTGAACTTAGAACTATTATAGGATTGCATGCTCTACTCAGATTTATTTCGGGGAAATTAAGCTAGAGGAACCTAGACCTTTGCATGTCTATAAGTTTAGATCTTGTAGTGGGATTCAACTTAGAGCTCCGCTCTTTCAGCGAGAATTTTTATATCTGGTTCCGCTACCAAGGCCTTGATAGATTCAGGGGCCACTCACTCGTTTATTTCGGAGATCTTTGCAAACTTTCTCAAGATCCAGACCATTGGGCTAGATACAGCCTTTTCAGTAGTGTTGCCGTCAGGCGAGGAGATGGCAGCTACCAATGTTATCCGAGATATAGACCTTGAGCTGCACGGTAATCTTGTTATGCGGATCTGATTGTGCTACCGATGCCGGAATTTGACATCATCCTAGGGATGGACTGGCTATTGAGGAACACAGTGTTGATAGACTTCCAGCGGAGATCCGTTCTTGTCCGACCGCCTGGAATGGAGCAGTTCTTATTTGAGCCGGACAGGTACTTTCCTTTACCGCGCATTATTCCTTATGTTCAGGCTAGGAAGCTCATGCATAGAGGGTGTCGGGCATTTCTAGCAACCTTTTTATCTGTCCCCGAGGAACCCAGCCAGTCAGCCTCAGATGTTCCGGTTGTTAGAGATTTCTTAGACGTTTTTCCCGAAGACGTTTCTGGTATGCCACCAGAGAGAGAGGTGGAGTTTTCCATTGAGCTTATGCCAGGTACGGCTCCGATATCCAAAGCGCCGTACCGTCTAGCACCGACAGAGATGGCAGAGCTTAAGAAGCAGATCCAGGAACTTCTCGACAAGGAGTTCATTCGCCCGAGCTTTTCTCCATGGGGCGCGCCAGTCTTATTTGTGAAAAAGAAGGATGGCATGATGAGGCTTTGCATTGACTACCGGAAGTTGAACAGGGTTACAGTGAAGAATAAATACCCACTGCCGAGGATTGAGGATCTGTTTGACCAGTTGCAGGGAGCTTCGATTTTCTCCAAGATAGATCTGCGTTCGGGTTATCACCAGTTGAGGGTGAGAGGTGCTGATGTTTCGAAGACAGCTTTCAGGACTCGTTATGGTCACTACAAGTTCCTTGTGATGCCGTTCGGTCTGACGAATGCGCCAGCGATCTTCATGGATCTAATGAATCGCGTATTTCAGCCGTACCTCGACCAGTTTGTGATAGTGTTCATAGATGACATTCTCGTCTACTCCAAGAGTCGGGAGGAGCACAGCAGGCATCTGACCACAGTGTTGCAGACATTGCAGAAACATAAACTATTCGCAAAGTTCAGTAAGTGCGAATTCTGGTTAGAGAAGGTGGCGTTCTTGGGCCACATTGTTTCTAGCAGTGGCATTGAGGTAGACCCGACGAAAGTTGTAGCAGTCAGAGATTGGGTTGTGCCTCAGAATGCATCAGAGATCCGCAGTTTTCTTGGGCTAGCAGGATATTACAGGAAATTCATCCAGGGATTCTCCTCTATCGCCGTTCCACTCACAGCACTGACAAAGAAAAATGTGAATTTTGTGTGGAGCGAGGAGTGTCAGAAGAGCTTCGATACTTTGAAGCAAGCTCTTATTTCAGCACCAGTTTTGGCCATGCCATCAGGGCCCGGCGAGTTTGTCCTTTATACCGATGCTTCAAAGCTTGGTTTAGGTGCAGTTTTGATGCAGCATGGGAGAGTGATAGCGTATGCTTCTCGACAGCAGAAAATCCACGAGAAGAATTACCCTACCCATGATCTGGAGTTAGCGGCCGTAGTTTTTGCTTTGAAGATTTGGAGGCACTATCTGTATGGGGAGAAGTGTCAGATCTTTACCGACCATAAGAGCCTCAAGTATTTCTTTACGCAGAAGGAGCTGAACATGCGTCAGAGGCGTTGGTTGGAGCTTGTGAAAGACTACGATTGTGACATTAGCTACCACCCGGGTAAAGCTAATGTAGTTGCGGATGCTTTGAGCAGGAAAGTCGCAGTGATGGCTCATTTGACGATGCAGAAACCTCTTCAGATCGAGATGCAGAGGTTTGATCTTGAGACTTATCCTCGAGGTAGAGTTCCTCGTTTATCTACCTTGACTATCCAGTCCTCTCTTATTGACCGTATTCGCAGCGGTCAGGCAGCAGATGAGCAGTTGGCACAGTGGAAGAAGAGAGATGAAGCCAAGGGCAGTGTTTTGTATACAGTCAGCGACGGTATTGTGAGATACCGAGATAGGATATGGGTTCCTAGCAGTGATTCTATCCGAGCAGACATCTTATCAGAGGCCCATACGTCCCCGTACTCCATTCACCCTGGGAGTACGAAGATGTACAAAGATCTGCAGCTATTGTATTGGTGGCCAGGGATGAAGAAGGACATCAGGCGTTTTGTATCCGAGTGCCTGACTTGCCAGTTAGTGAAGGCCGAGCATCAGAGACCAGCAGGTTTGCTCAAGCCTCTTCCTATTCCCGAGTGGAAGTGGGAGAACATTACCATGGACTTTGTGACCGGATTGCCGAGGTCAGCCAGAGGATCGAATGCTATCTGGGTGATTGTAGATCGTCTTACCAAATCAGCGCACTTCTTGCCTATTAAGACGACTTTCACCATGGTTCAGTATGCAGAGCTGTATATCCGAGAGATAGTCCGACTCCATGGTATTCCGGTTTCTATCGTATCCGACAGAGATCCCAGATTCACTTCCTCGTTTTGGAAGAGTTTGCATTCGACTTTGGGTACGAAGTTGCTGCTTAGCACAGCTTTCCATCCGCAGACAGATGGACAGTCGGAGTGAGTTATTCAGATCTTAGAGGATCTTCTCCGTGCTTGCGTCATTGATTTCTCTGGGAGTTGGGAGTCGAACTTACCATTGGTAGAGTTCACCTATAACAACAGTTTCCAATCGTCTATAGGTATGGCTCCGTATGAAGCGCTGTATGGCCGCAAGTGTAGATCTCCTGTTCATTGGGATGAAGTAGGAGATAGAGCAGAGTTGGGTCCAGAGATTGTTCAGCAGGCAGCAGATGTAGTAGTCAAGATCCGTGATAGAATGAGGACTGCTCAGAGCTGACAGAAGAGTTATGCCGATCAGCGGAGGAGAGAGTTAGAGTTTGCAGTGGGCGATCATGTCTTCGTGAAAGTGGCACCTATGAAGGGTGTCATGAGATTTGGCAAGAAAGGGAAGCTCAGTCCGAGATTCATTGGACCGTTTGAGATCCTCGACAGAGTTGGGACGCTAGCGTATCGTGTGGCTCTTCCGCCGAATCTGGCCGGAGTACACAATGTCTTTCACGTCTCCATGCTGAGGAAGTATATGGCAAATCCTTCGCATGTGCTGAATTTCGAGCCGTTGCAGCTTACTCCGAACTTATCTTATGAGGAGAGACCCGTGCAGATCCTAGACAGACAGGAGAAGAAACTTCGGAACAAGCTTGTTAAGCGAGTCAAAGTCAAATGGCTCAACCATTCAGAGGAGGAAGCTACGTGGGAGTCTGAGCCGGAGATGAGAAGTCGTTACCCTGAGTTATTCGGTGAGTTCTAATTTCGAGGACGAAATTTATTTAAGGGGGGAAGGATTGTAGAACCCGTATATCAGTAGACGTATAAGCCATGCATAATTCTAGATTTTTAAATTTAATTGACTTCGTTGCATGATTATTTTAAATGCATTTGTTTGAAGTTAATTATTTTATTATTTCAGTTCAGTAGTTTGATTTTTAGCATTTCAGTTATTTCAGTGAGGCCGGACCGGAGTTGGAGTTTTGAGATAGAATTTAAGATTTCGAGAAATATTTCCAGAAGTTAATTTAGCTAGCAAGTAAGTTCATTTAAGCTAGTAAGGGAGGTTTGAGGATTTAATTTAATTATTTGAGGTGATTAAGAAATGAACTCATTTAAGTTATTTAATTAAGGGGTTAGCTCACTAAATTATTTAAAGGATTAGTAAGGCTTTCAAGAATTATTAGTTGACTAGATAATCAACATTTCCCTTTATTTTATCATGCATTTTTCGGCCACCCTTAGTGCTAGAAGATTCATTTTCCAACTCATCAACTTTGACCAATTCTTTGCATGTAATTAGTAGGATAATTCTAGGATTTTTGGGAGCACAATTTAATTAATTAATGGACATATCCTAGACTAGAAAATAAGCAAAATTTCGGCCACTACCTCCTAGAAGCATCCACCAACTCATTTGATATCAAACCATAATTCAAAATTCAAAAATGAGAAGACTTGGTCTTGATTCTTTCCTTATATCTTGCACCCACTTCCCTCACCCTCCTAACCATCATTCCCCCTCCCTTAGTCACGAAGTTCAGAGTGTTTTTGAGAGAGGAAAACCGTGGGAATTCAGTAGGAAGCAAGGGAAGAAAAATCGAGAGCAAGAAAGGTAAACAAGAGAAGCGCTCCACCTCCTCCGTGCCGCGTCGTCGTCGTTTCGTTCGTTTTCTTTCGAAACAAAACCAGGCATGTCTAGATTTCTTTCAAACCTCAATCAAGTCATATTATCATTTATTTTTCAGTACATGATCATGTTTATTCAAGTAAAAATCGAGATCCATGTCAAAACATTTTGAAACCACACATGCAGAATTTTCGAATTCCTTGGCAAGCTTCACGGTTTCTTTTGTTTTGTGAGTTTCAGGTATTGGATCGACTCTAGGCTCCCAAGGCGGCTTATATACATGTAGTAGGATTCATTAGGACCATGTTGGTCCATTCAAACCAGCCCCATGCTTGCTGGAAATTCAGAATGACAGCAAGTCCCCATAGGTGCAGAAATGTTGTTCGAAAAATTCAGTTTCTTGTCATGGAGGAAGGATCTGATCTTGGCTGCCCCAAGGGCCTATAGCCATGGTTGGATCACTTCCCTAGCATGTCTAAGACGTGACTAAGTTTCCCTTTTGGTGGCTTGGTCCATGGTTCATCGGTTTTTAATCAAAACATCACAACAGCCCCTATACCCCTTCGGCTACTTCGGTTGGACAGCTTTTGGTTTCGGTTTGTGTTTGCTTGGTATGGATCTTGGTTGGCCTATGGCCCTTAGCCACGGTTCATATCATGCTCCTAGATGTCTAGATCATGCCATGGTCAATCAAATGGCCACTGGAACGACGCAAGACATCGATCATAGCATAAACACTACACACGCATGCACGTTGCTCTCGGTTGGACCCTTCGGTTGGGTTTTGGTATGATGCGGATTGTGGCTGGCCTAGGGCCCTTAGCCATGGTTCAAATCATTCCTTGGGATGTTGGTAAGAGTCTCTGGTCGGTGGTTCACTCCCCTAATGGCCGATAGTCTCGAAACCAACGCAAGTCTTGTAGTTGCGCAGGTGCTGGAAATTACAGCAAGTTGCTGTGTCGGTTCAGAGGCTCGTTTGAGTTCTTGGTTGGCTTTTAGCCCATGGCCTTGGACTGGACAGTGCCTCATTGAGTTAGGGAGGTCATGTTTTTGACCGTTTGTCATTTGGATCATTTTTGAGGTCGTACGAGAATTTACGGTGCAATGTGCCAAATTGACTCTCGAAAGAGCGTTTCGTGTTTTGGCCTCCATTCCACCTAGATTTCGACCCTATCATTTTAGGAACATTATTTTATGATTTTTCAGCGTATTTTAATCATGACTATACGTCGGTTCAGTGTCGGTTCAGGTTGGCTCGGAGTCATGATTAAATGCGAAGTCATTAGGCGTCATAGTCGCATCTTTTGAACGTAAATTGCGTAATTGGTCAAGTTTAAGCTATTGCATATTTTTCATGGCACAGTTAGGTTGCAGCGAGCCTGGGAACGATCCAATCCAATCCAGTTGGTAAAATTACAGGAATTTTCATTACGCCAGTTAATTATTTTACGTGCATTAAATAGAAAATGATTATTTTTGAGATTTATGCGATATGGCTTGTGGTTCATTCACTATGTGGGAGTGTTATTTTATACGGTCGCCAGTGACCGATCAGTTCAGTATGGTACTACCCGGTCGCCGGTGACCGGCCAGCTCAGTTCAGTTTCAGCCTCCCCGGTAGCCAGTTACCGATCAGTTCAGCTTAGTGCAGTGGCCACAGGCGTAAAACATAATCTCAACAGGAAATTTTACCAGATATTTCAGTACAGGCTCCAAGGAGCAAATATTTTTACAGTGATTTCCAGTTCAGTTATGCACGTATTATAATTGCTCAGTACAGATTATTTTTCAGTATGCCTCAGGACAGGATATGTTAACTCATGCATATTTTAAATTCAGATTTTTACTCGTTACCTGCGATATATGCATGCTGAGTCTTTAGGCTCACTAGACTTGATTGTTGTAGGTACTGATGAGGCCAGGGCCGAGGGCGGGGCCCAGTGAGCCAGCTTGGGTCGGCAGTAGTGGCACCCGAGGACCTCAGTGCAGCAGTTGTTATTCCGCAAACAATTTTTATCAGTCGTTGGATAATTTTTAAATTGTTATTGTTGGCAAAACTTTATTTTTTTTCCGCTGCTATTATTTTAAACATTGAACTTGATTCCCCAGTGATTTTATGAATGAGGCCATTTAAGTTCTTTTAAAAAGAAAATTTTTAATTTTCCGCAAATTTCAAGAAAGGAGTTTTAGGCCCTTCACATAACTCCTCTGCTCGGTGACAGGAAAATAGAAATTCACCATCTCCACCCTTTAACTCCTCTGCTAGGTGACACCATAGCATGAAAATAGAAATCAACACCATCACCCTCTAAGTCCTCTGCTAGGTGACACCTTAGCAGGAAAATAGAAATCAGCAGCATCACCCTCTAACTCCTCTGCTAGGTCATAACTTAGCAGGAAAATAAAAATCAACCACCTCCCCCCTCTAACTCCTCTGCTAGGTGACACCTTAGCAGGAAAATAGAAATTCACCATCTCCACCCTCTAACTCCTCTGCTAGGTGACACCTTAGCAGGAAAATAGAAATCAACACCATCACCCTCTAACTCCTCTGCTAGGTGACACCTTAGCAGGAAAATAGAAATCAACACCATCACCCTCTAACTCCTCTGCTAGGTCATACCTTAGCAGGAAAATAAAAATCAACCACCTCCCCCCTCTAACTCCTCTGCTAGGTGACACCTTAGCAGGAAAATAGAAATTCACCATCTCCACCCTCTAACTCATCTACTAGGTGACACCTTAGCAGTAAAATAGAAATGTACCACCTCCACCCTCTGCTCCTCTACTAGGCGATGCCTTAGTAAAAAAATAGAAATTAACACCATCACCCTCTACTCCTCTACTAGGCGATGCATTAGCAGGAAAATAGAAATCAACACCATCACCCTCTAACTCCTCTGCTAGGTGACACCTTAGCAGGAAAATAGAAATCAACACCATCACCCTCTAACTCTTCTGCTAGGTCATACCTTAGCAGGAAAATAGAAATCAACACCATCACCCTCTAACTCCTCTGCTAGGTCATACCTTAGCAGGAAAATAAAAATCAACTACCTCCCCCCTCTAACTCTTCTGCTAGGCGATGCCTTAGTAGGAAAATAGAAATTAACACCATCACCCTCTACTCCTCTACTAGGCGATGCCTTAGCAGGAAAATAGAAATCAACACCATCACTCTTTAACTCCTCTGCTAGGTGACACCTTAGCAGGAAAATAGAAATCAACAACATCACCCTCTAACTCCTCTGCTAGGTCACACCTTAGAAGGAAAATAGAAATTAACACTATCACCCTCTACTCCTCTACTAGGCGATGCCTTAGCAGGAAAATAGAAATCAACACCATCACCCTCTAACTCCTCTGCTAGGTGACACCTTTGCAGGAAAATAGAAATCAACACCATCACCCTCTAACTCCTCTGCTAGGTGACACCCTAGCAGGAAAATAGAAATCAACACCATCACCTTCTAACTCCTCTGCTAGGTCATACCTTAGCAGGAAAATAAAAATGTATCACTTCCACCCTCTGCTCCTCTACTAGGCGATGCCTTAGTAGGAAAATAAAATTTTTCACGCTGTTCCTCTACTAAGCGATGCCTTAGTAAGAAAATAAAATTTTTCACGCCGCTCCTCTACTAGGCGATACCTTAGTAGGAAAATAAAATCATTTTATCACTCTCACGATACCACAGCATTCATGAACTAAAAGGAAGAACTTGATTTTATTGAATTCCGATGGATTACACAAGAAAATTCAGGAAATAAAATACATCAATGACAGAATCAAGAATAATACTTCCTAAGGTGATAAGCATTCCAAGGCCTCTTCAAAGCTTTGCCTTGCACATTCTCTAAGTAATAGGCTCCAGAGCTCAACTTCTCGACCACCTTGAAGGGACCCTCCCACTTTGGGTCCAATTTTCCCCTCTGCTCTTCTGGCACCTTCTTCAGGACCAAATCACCCACCTGAAAGTTTCTTTGCACGACTCTCCGATTATAAGACTGTGCAATGCGGTTCTTATAAGCTTCCAATTGAATGCTGGCAGCCTCCCTCTTTCCTTCCAAAAGATCAAGGTCAGTAGCGCGTCTCGCCCCATTGTCCTCGTCATAAAACATCACCCTTGCCGATTCCAACCCGATCTCAGCCGGGAGCACTGCTTCATTACCGTAGACCAAACTGAAAGGAGTTTCTTTGGTTCCCTCTCTCGGAGTGGTTCGGTATGCCCATAAGACACTTGGTAGCTCATCCACCCAATTGCCTTTGGCTTTGCCCAGTCGAACTTTCAGACCCTGTACCAGCGTCCGATTAGTCACCTCCACCTGGCCATTACTCTGCGGGTAAGCTACAGAGGTAAAGACTTGTTGGCCCCTTGGAACTGTCTCCCTTTATCGGATATCAGCCTCCTAGGTACCCCGTACCTGCATACTATACTCTTCCACAAGAATTTCAGGACGTCGTTCTCAGTGATTCTGGCCAAAGGCTCTGCTTCCACCCACTTTAAAAAATAATCAACTGCTACCAGTAGGAATTTTTTCTGAGCAGGAGCTATAGGAAAAGGTCCCACGATATCCATTCCCCACTGGTCAAAGGGACAGGCGGCCGTGACAGCCTTCATCATCGCGGCCGGCCGGTGATTCAACCGCGCATGACGTTGACAACTATCACAAGACATTACCAACTCTTGAGCATCATGCAGCACTGAGGGACAAGAATAACCGGCGAGCAGTACTTTTCTTGCTAATGCATAAGCCCCTAAATGATTTCCACAACACCCTTCGTGAACTTCTCGGAGCACATAATCAGCCTCTTTGTAACTTAAGCACCGAAGAAGTGGCCCTGCAAAAGACGTTCTAAACAACACGTCCCCAACCATTACATAGCGTGAACATTTTATCTTCAACTTACGAGCTTCGCGAGGGTTATCAGGAAGCTTTCCCTCTTTCAAGTAATCAATTACGTCAGTCCTCCAATCCTCTTCATCTTGCTCAACTGCAG
This sequence comes from Primulina tabacum, assembly GCF_025594145.1. NCBI lineage: Eukaryota > Viridiplantae > Streptophyta > Magnoliopsida > Lamiales > Gesneriaceae > Primulina > Primulina tabacum. The sequence goes on from NC_134559.1 coordinate 40,837,558, forward strand.
GTGAACTCGTGTGAGGTGTGAGTTCGATTTGAAATACCACATCTCTATTCTTCCAACTTTCCATTGCTCCAGCCATTTTGGCTAGAGCGTCCGCCTTTTCATTTTCTTTCCTGGGGATCTGTTCAAATGTAATCTCCGTGAATTTCTCTTTAACTCTGTCCACTTCTCGAGCATACTCAATAAGTTTCTCATCTTTCACTTCATACATCCCCTTCATCTGTTGTGCTACCAACTGCGAGTCAGAAAAAATAAGTACCCGGGTAGCTCCCACATTTCTGGCTGCTCGAAGTCCGGCCAACACAGCCTCATACTCTGCCTCATTATTGGAGGCTCGAAAGTCCAACCTTACAGCCAACTTCACTTCCTCCCCAGCTGGTGAAATTAGTACTACTCCCACCCCACTTCCATCCTTCGACGAGGAACCATCCACATACACCTTCCAAGTGTCTTCATTCTCCTTATGAACAGTCTCAGCCAGAAAATCGGCTAAGGCTTGTGCTTTAATAGCTGTTCTCGGCTCATACTAGATATCATATTCTCCCAACTCCGTAGTCCACTTAACCAGGCGGCCGGATATATCAGAATGAGTGAGGATTCTACCCAATGGACTGTTAGTTAGCACCACAATTGGATGAGATAGGAAGTAGGGTCTCAAGCGCCTCGTTGTCATCACCAAAGCCAAAGCCAACTTTTCCAACCCTGAATACCTGATTTCTGCCCCTTTGAGTGCATGCGAAACGTAGTAAACTGGCTGCTGAACTGATCCTTCTGACTTGACTAGGACCGAGCTCACAGCTCCTTCAGTGGCAGATAAATATACCCACAAAGGATCGCCTGCTGCCGGTTTGGCCAGGACAGGAAGCTCAGCAAGATACTCCTTCAACTCGGTAAAAGCCTTCTCGCAATCCGGACCCCATTCAAATTTTTTCGCCTTGCGCAAGGTCCGGAAGAATGGTAAACTTCTGTGAGCGGACCTCGAGATAAAACGTGCCAGAGCAGCGATCCTCTCTGTCAACTGTTGAACATCTTTGGGTCCCAGAGGAGAGACCATATCTTGGATAGCTTGGACTTTCTCGGGGTTGGCCTCGATCCCTCTTTCTGTCACCATATAACCCAAAAACTTTCCACTCCTCACCCCGAAGATACACTTCTGAGGATTCAACTTCAGCCCGTAGGATTTGAGGGTTGCAAAGGTTTCCACAAAATCAGGTACAAGCTGGGATGAGTCTTTTGATTTTACCATGATGTCGTCTACATACACTTCGACATTCCTTCCTACCTGTTCAGAAAAGACTCTATCCATCAATCGCTGATACGTGGCTCCGGCATTTTTGAGTCCAAAGGGCATGACCACGTAGCAGAAAGTTCCTTCAGAGGTGATGAAACTCACTTTATCCTGATCCTCCACAGCCAAGGGAATTTGATGATATCCCTGATAAGCATCCAACATACATAAATATTGATGTCCCGCTGTGGAGTCCACCAACTGATTTATCCGAGGTAGAGGATAACAATCTTTAGGGCATGCCTTATTGAGGTCTCTGAAATCCACACACATCCTCCATTTCCCTGAACTCTTCGGAACAAGAACGACATTCGAGAGCCAAGTAGGAAACTGCACCTCTCGAATGTGCCCAGCATTGAGCAATTCCCTCACTTCTTTTTTTATAGCCATATCTTTCTCAGGCCCGAAATGTCTCTTCTTCTGCTTTACGGGACGAGAGTTCGGTAAGATGTTCAATCGGTGCTCTGCTACATCTGGGCTCGTCCCTGTGAGCTCTTGGGTTGACCAAGCGAATCCGTTGAGATTAGCTTGTAAACAAATAATGAGTTCATCCCTGACTTTTGGGTCAAGGTCAGGGGCCATTCTGAGAGTCTTCTCATCGGGCCCCAATGTCACAATATCCGGCTTTTCATCCATCACCTCATGAACCTCCCTCACTACCACGGGAAACCCGCTTTGCCCTCTTCTAATCATATTGACCTCCACACGAGCCCTCTTCCCCTCTTCTTTCACTATTCCTTCATAACATCTTCGTGCAACTTTCTGGTCTCCACACAAGACTCCCACCTCCTTTCCCACAAGAAATTTCAACTTCTGATAATACGTGGAAGCCACGGCTCTGAAATCCTTTAAGGCTGGCCGCCCCAGGATTCCATTAAACGACGAGGGGGTATCTACCACGGTAAATGTTATCATCTTTGTTACCCGCGAGAGTCACGTCCCAAAGATAAGGGAAGAGTAATCTGACCCAGCGGCGGAATGGCATGGCCTGCGAACCCATATAGAGGAGTGGAGACTGGATCAAACTCGAATCCTTCGACTTTCATCTGATCCAACGTTCTCTTAAACAATATATTTACAGAGCTCCCATTATCAATAAATATCCTTGCCACATCGTAGTTAGCAATGGTGGCCGTCACCACCAGGGCATCGTTATGAGGGGCCGCGATGCCTCGAAGGTCCTCCGGCCCGAAGCTGATGACAGGATCTTGGGGTAAGTCTGCACCCCTTGATATTTCAAAATTCTCCAACCTCTTTCCGTGCGCTTTCCGGGCTCGCCCAGAGTCTCCATCAGTAGCACCCCCCGAGATCATGTGAATCATTCCTCTCGTGGGGTGGTTATCTTCGTCTGCTCTTCTCCTCGGCTCAATAGGTCCTCGAGGAGCATCCTGACCCCGCCCTTCTCTTCTCGACTCTCCTACCCTCCGGTTGATCCAAGGAGGACCTCGACCCCGTCTAGGAGACGTGCGAGGTTTTGGTCAGTCCCCGGACGAGGATCCCTCTCTTCTGTCCACTGGAGGCATCCTAACTCCGCCCTCCGCTCTCTGCGACTTCTCCCACCTTCCCTCTGACTCCCTCATCTCCATTACTTTATCACGATTCCTATTAAGAGGAACATGTGACGAGAATGGTCCTCTATTTCTATTTCTGTCCTCCTCTCTTTCCCCCGCACCCCTCTTCCTTCCCCCTTTCTCCGCTCCCTCAGCTCTGCTTCCTCCGGGCCGATTCTCCATCCTTTTGTACCGTTGAGCATCTTCCAAGTTTACATACTTCTCAGCTCGAGCCAACAGATCATTGTAGCTCGACGGAGGCTTCTTGACCAGCGACTTAAAAAACTCCCCTCCTCTCAGGCCTTGGGCGAAAGCACTTATCATGATGTCCGGGGTAGCCGCTGGTATCTCCAATGCCGCATTGTTAAAACGCTGGACAAATTCTCGCAAAGTCTCGGCCTCTTGCTGTTTCATCACGAACAAGCTCAAATAATTTTTCTGATGTCGCTTACTACTGGCAAATCTGTGCAAGAAAGCGACTGAAAAGTCCTCAAAGGAACATATGGAGTTAGGCTGCAAGGTGTTAAACCACTGCTGTGCTGACCTCACCAACGTGCCCAAGAACACCCGGCATTTCACTCCATCTGTGTACTGATGCAACAAAGCCGCATTCTCAAATCTCCCCAAATGCTCTTCGGGGTCGGTATGTCCATCATATTCTCCAACATTCGGTTGTTGGAAACTCGGGGGAAGTCCTTCTTCTAAAATGGCAAGCGAAAAAGGACTTCCTCTCTTGGGGGCTGGCGCTCTGCTTCCCACTTGTTGTCTCTACATCCGTATTTCCTTCCACATCTCTCCAATCTCTGCATTCCCTTCGCTTGGGAGGGGCTGGGTCTTTCCAATTCTGCTCTGCTGGCCCTCAACATTTTCCTCTCGCTCCTGGCAAGTGGCCTGCTCTTCAATGAACACAGATTCTTGGTTCCTCCTCATAGCCTCATCAACTGTCCGAGTGATAAATTGACCCAACTGCTCCAGGGTCAAGTTCCCCACATTTTCATTAGGACGGGGTTGCTCGACCCTGGTCTCTTGACGAGGTTGTTCAGTTCTTGTCTTCTGATGGGGTTGTTTCTACCTCGCTTCAGCATGAGACTGTTCGGGTCCCCTCTGAGGACGCGATGACGCTGAGTTAACTCTTCTACTCCCTCGCCTCCCTACCATCTCTACGTCTCAACTCAGATATTCCCATCTCTACATTCAAAATTTTTTTTTATACTCGTATGGTTTAAATTAAATAAACATACATAGGATGTTTAGTATATACTTTTAGTGAATAATTTTCACTTGGCTCCAACTACTACTCCGGTATTAGCAGATATAGCTCTTGTTATATTTCCCTACGAACTTTATTTGATCTACTAATTCGGTCCACGATTAGAATATTTATTCATCTTCTAAATTGCACTAGAAAAATAGAATATATTTTGCGTAAAAATAGAGCACTAAAAACCGACACAACCCTCAAACTTGGAGTGGCCGAATTTTGAGAGAATGTGGGAGAGGATTTTCTTTGAGAGCTGAAATTATTGTTTCGTCTTTCAAATTCCCACCGAATGCATGTTTTTTTTATAAGAATAAATTCCTTATTATATTTCTAATCCATCATTTACTTAATTAGATTAATTAAGTTAATTATAGATTCTAATTACATGTCATATCAAACCAATCTCGAATAATGCATTTATTTGTGACAATATCATGCATCAATATTATTTTTCTTTGTGTACAAGTTTTTTAAAATTATGGTATCGTGAATATTTCCATATTACATAAATCAATTCTATATTTAATAAAAACCTAATGGGCTATATTTGAATTCAGTAAAATCTTTACTATTTTATTAAGTTTGGGGCACTTAGAGTAACTAACTTTGGTGTCATGGTCTGTTTTAATAATTATATATTAATAAAATGTTAAAATTTTAATGTAAGTTATATGTAGTTCAGCGGATAGAGTCATTGTTTCATGGGGTTTAGGTTGTAGCTTCAATTCTTATGAAGGTCATTTTTTTATACTTTTATTTTTTAATTTATATATCAATATTACGATGTAGTCCATAATTATTTCTTATAATTATATTTTGATCCTCATTTAAATATAAAT
>NC_134559.1:40842592-40913553 GCF_025594145.1 Primulina tabacum
TGTGAGCCATTTCTGTGCGGAAGGGTATGACGCAGAATACTCTGGAGACGGTTAACTCATTAAAAACAATTATTTCGACTTTTTTATCCATAGTTTACGTAAACGGTCGCGACACAAGGACTGCCCAGGGAAGTCACCGATCCTAGCTCTGCCATCGCGCCAGAACGCTTAACTTCATGGTTCTGTTTGGATGAGAGCAGTGCTGCGTGTTGTCCATCGCTGCCCGCTCCACACGTACTCGAGGGATATAAGAATAAACATCCACTCAATGTCGGGGGCGATCATACTAGCACTAATTCACCGGATCCCATCAGAACTCCGAAGTTAAGCGTGCTTGGGCGAGAGATGTACTAGGATGGGTGAACCCCTGGGAAGTCCTCGTGTTGCACGTCTTTTCGTGTATTTCTATTTTTGATACTTGTTGACAGACGATTTTCGGCTCAAATCATCTGAATCTCGATCGGGACCAGATAAGACATATGAAATCAACGTAGCTCGGGCACTGCCGGATTTGGACAAAATTGTAGGCTAATTTGATTGTAAACGGGCAAACGAACGAGACACATTACTCCGCAATGAGGTGGTGAGATTTTAGCCGAATTCCTTCTCTAAGACCCTCTAATTTGCGATTTTCCGCTTCTGTTAAGCTTCCATTTCCTCGAGAAATCTGCTTAGAAGTTCAAAATTCGATTCGGTTCCATTTATCGGATCCCAGTTATAATAATAGCTTAGCATTCGCTACTTTTTTCTTATTATTTTTTATATTTTTGGAAACATTTAGGCGATTTTGTTGTCGTGAGCCAGTTCTGTGCGAAAGGGTAAGAACGTCGATTACTCCAGAGTCTGGGTTAACTCCGATTAAAAACATTATTTTGACTGTTAATATATAGTTTATGTAAATGGTCGCAGACACAAGGGACTTAGCCCAGGATAGTCCTACCCCATCCTAGCTCTTCCATCGGCAGAACGCTTAACTTCATGGTTCTGATGGGACGAGAGCAGTGCCGCGTGTTGTGCATCGCCGCCCGCTCCACACGTACTCGAGGGATACATAAATAAACATCCCACTCAATATCGAGTGCGATCAAAGAGCACTAATTCACGGATCCCATCAGAAATACAAAGTTAAGCGTGCTTGGGCGAGAGCAATACCTAGGATAGGTGACCCCCTTGGAAGTCCTCGTGTTGCACGCCTTTTCGTGTTTTTTCTATTTTTGATTACTTGTGACAGAAGATTTTTGGCTCAAATCATCTGAATCTCGATCGGGACCAGATAAGACATGTGAAATCAACGTTACCCCGGGCACTGCCGGATTAGGACAAAATTGTAGCCTAATTTGATTGTAAACGGGCAAATGAACGAGTCTCATTACCCTGCAATGATCTGGTGACAATTTAGCCGAATTCCTTCTCTAAGACCCTCTAATTTGCGATTTTCCGCTTCTGTTAAGCTTCCGTATCCTCGAGAAATCAGCTTAGAAAGTTCGAAATTCGATTCCGGTTCCATTTTATCGTATCCCAGGCATAATAATAGCTTTACATTCGCTATTTTTTTTTCTTATTTTTTTTTCTATTTTCTGGAAACATTTAGCAATTTTTGTTGTCGTGAGCCGGTTCTGTGCGGAAGTGTATGACGCAGATTACTCCGGAGAAGGTTAACTCATTAAAAACAATTATTTAGACTGTTTTACCCATAATTTACGAAAACGGTCGCGACACGAGGAATGCCCAGGGAGGTCACCCATGTCATTGCTCCAGAACGCTTAACTTCATGGTTCTGATTGGGCGAGAGCAGTGCCGCGTCTTGTCCATCGCCGCCCACTCCACACATACTCGAGGGGTATAAGAATAAACATCCCATTCAATGTCGGGTGCGATCATACCAGCACTTATGCACCAGATCCCATCAGAACTCTGAAGTTAATCGTGCTTGGGCGAGAGCAGTACTAGGATGGGGTCCCCTGGGAAGTCCTCGTGTTACACCCCTTTCGTGTTTTTCTATTTTTGATTACTTGTTGACAGACGATTTTCGGCTCAAATCATCTGAATCTCGATCGGGACCATATAAACCATGTGAAATCAACGTAGCTCGGGTACTGCCGGATTGGACAAAATTGTAGGCTAATTTGATTGTAAACGGGCAAACGAACGAGACTCATTACTCCGCAATGAGGTGGCGAGATTTTAGCCGAATTTCTTCTCTAAGACCCTCTAATTTGCGATTTTTCCGCTTCTGTTAAGCTTCCATTTCCTGTAGAAATCCGCTTAGGAAGTTTGAAATTCGATTCCGGTTCCATTTTATCGTATCCCAGGCATAATAATATCTTTACATTCGCTATTTCTTCTTCTTATTTTTTTTCTATTTTCTGGGAACATTTAGCGATTTTTTTTGTCGTGAGCTGGTTCTGTGCGGAAGGGTATGATGCAGATTACTCTTGAGACGGTTAACTCATTAAAAACAATTATTTCGACTGTTTTGTCCATAATTTACGTAAACGATCGCGACACGAGGTCTTCCCAGGGAGGTCACCCATCCTACCTTCTGCCATCGCGCTAGAACGCTTAACTTCATGGTTCTGATTGGGCGAGAGCAGTGCCGCGTGTTGTCCATCGCCGCCCGCCTCCACACGTACTCGAGGGATATAAAAATAAACATCCCACTCAATGTCGGGTGCGATCATACCAGCACTAATGCATTGGATCCCATCAGAACTCCTGTAAGGCCCGAGATTTTGTTACTGTAATCTGAGATTAATCTGAAATGATTATTTATTTATTTAAAGATGATTATATACGGAACGGATCAGATCGGGAGAGCCGAAAGAAAGAATCACATTAGGTGTGAAGAATATAATCGGCGCACATGCGCGGCTTGAATGCGCGCATATGCGCGGAACGTCCAGAGAGTTCGGCGCACATGCGCGGCGGAGGGCGCGCATATGCGCGAGTAAGGGACTGTGCGAGACAGAACATCTCGCGCATATGCGCGAGAAATGTCGCGCATATGCGCTAGAGGATAAACCACAAGGTGCCGGGCAGAAAGCCAGGCGCATATGCGCGACCTTGTGCGCGCATATGCGCGAGGCATGCAAAACGAAAGGATGCCACTTGCCATCACCGTGCGACGTGTATATGTATATATATATATATATAAGCAAAGTCAAATTCTCAGAAATAAGAAGAAGAGAGGAACCGAAGCTCCAAGTTCCTGATGTGCGAAAATTGAACGCCACGCAAATTCCGTCTGTCTGATTTTGAATCCGAGTACGGTATCGTGTTAATAGCGACGACAGCTACAACTAGACGTAAGTTTTGTTACGTTTAGACATGATTTGAATTTATGATATTGTCAGAATTGAATATGAATCAGATATGATGTTCCTGCTACAGTAGGCATTGTATAATTGAAGTCAGATTAAAGAATAGACTGGTTATACAATTATTATGAATTTTCAGAGTTGATTTAGTTGAGATTCTATATCAGAGTTGTGTTATATTCAAATTTTGAATTGTACGGATACTGATTATGTATTCTGGTATTATATCTGTGATGTTGAGATTGACGGGGTATCAAGACTGTATTGTTATGCTGTCGAAACATCAGTAGATTGATATTGATCAGATTCAGTATTGATTGAGATTGATCAGATTCAGTAATGATTTCGATTGTATCGTGATATCATTGATATGAATTAGATTGTACCTTGTTCAGATATGAATCAGATTATATACCGATTTGAGTATTGATCAGAACGGGTCTTGAATTGAGTTATATACTGATATGGTATTTATGTGACTTGTCATTGCTAGACTGGGTATGGACAGATTGACATACAAGACTTCGTCTTCATCAGATCGTGAAGAGAAAGGTATAAATAAATGTTGATTCGGGATTGCACAACTCGAGTTAGGTTTGACTTGAGTTTCCCAAAATCACATACTTTACTTTATTGCATTGATATTTGCAGATTATCAGATTGATATGTTTAGTCTATTGAATTATAGCATAGCCAGAGTTTGAGTCTAGGGCAGATCAGCCTAGCTAGGGCAGAACCGCCGAGTCTTTGAAAGAACCGCGTAGACTCTAGACTTACGGTGTATCGATGAGCTTAGATGTAGATCGACGTCTATTGTAGACATTCGATACAGCATACCAAAGTCTAAATTAGATCAGGATCCCTAGATTAGAATGAGAGATGAGTCGAGTCTTAGATATTGAGACTAGAATTTGATTTACAGATCCGTATTGATTTATGTTTCGTAGATTACGATTCATGTTTTATTTACAGACTGTTATTGATACATGTTGTTTGATTATGCTACATGTGATAAGATATAATTCATGCTTTTATGTTAATTCAGTTAACTGCATGTATACATTATTTATACTGGGATTTATTCTCAGCGGAGTATCCGACTGTTGTCTTGTTTTGTATGTGTGCATGACAACAGGTGGGACAGGATCGGGGTCAAGAAGATGATGAGAGAAGACGAGTTTAGAGTGGTGATTCCGGACTTATTGTAGATTTGGTTTAATACTTAAAATTTAGTAGTTGAACCTTAGACTAGTTTGAATAATTATTGTACATTATTGTACTTATATAATGAGATGTATATTAGTTACATTCCATTACGCTCCGCACTTGCATTTTAAAAAGAAAAAATTTTAGACCCTGATTATCTGAATTGATAATTAACTTCCAAAGATGATTAAGACAAACGATTAGCGTCCGGGACCCCACAACAGGTGGTATCAGAGCGATAGATCCTTTAGACTGAGATAGAAGAGAATGAGCGGGGTAGATAGATTGAGTTTTCTTTCCTTGCATGTGATTGCTAGCGTGAGAATTATTTTAATGTTGAACGACATTGCGTATGCTAGCATGACATTATGCTTTACTGCTTCGAAATACATGGTTACCTGATTATCTGATTTGAGTTGGTATTATGTATTATTGAGTATGAATCAGATCTGATTCATGATCAGCAGTAAGATGATCAGAGAAAGATTTGGAACAGATTTGTAGTATTTGAGTACTAATGTTTTGATAAGCAGATATACCTCCACGGAGAATTCCAAAAAGGGGTAGTACTTCGACTGAACAGATAGATGTATCAGAAACTCATATGGAAATACAGTTGAAAGAATTTCAGGTATTTCAGCCGCCGAACTTGAGTGGTACCGAGACGTCTGAAGATTGTGAGAACTGGTTTGATGACATAGAAATACTGTTTGATTTACTTAATAATTCAGATGAGCAGAGAATTAAACTGATATTCCACTAGTTACGAGAGACTGCCAGGAGTTGGTGGATTACAAGTAAAAGAATGCTAGAACAGAGAGGTACAGTGATTTCGTGGGAAATATTCAGAACTGAATTTTATCGAAGATTTTTCTCAGTTTCGTACCGAGAGGACAAGAAAGCAGAGTTTGAGAACTTGAGACAAGGTCAACTGAATATTGAAGAATATGTTGCTAAATTCTCTACTCTACTGCGTTTTGCTCCTAATGTAATTGGAAATGATGAAGCTGTAGCGGATCAGTTCATTAGAGGATTGAACTCGGAGATAGTTGCATTGATGAATATGCAGCGACCTTATCATTTTTCTGATGCATTGAGTAAAGCGAAGAGAGCGGAGGCGAGTCTGATTAGACAACTAAAAAGGGTGTGTGCGATGCAACCCCAGACACAGCAATCCCCTCTCCGATTTGATCGCGGCAGCACGAGTGGAAAGCAAGATTTGCTGAAAGCTCGAAAGAAACCATTCAAGAAGTTAAGGAGCGGACTGAGCGGTTCAACTAGCTCCAGTGGTTCCAGCTCAAGTTATACTGGAGTGTATTGCAAGATTTGCGGAGGGAGACATTCCACAGGGCAATGCTAGGGAGTGACTGGTAGTTGTCGTATCTGCCGACAGCCGGGACACTTTGCTAGAGTTTGTCCCCAGAGAGATTCCCGCAGATTTCAGAGAGCTAGACCATCTGGTGGTAGTGACCGAGGAACAGACCCAAGAGGCACTTGATGATATAGTGGCAAGTACTGTTCTTTTATGATTATATTGCATATGTATTGATATATATTAATGCATTTCTTACAATTGTCTCTGACTTAGTTGCATTGATATATACGGTACCTGTTGGGTCTGTATTGCGGTAGTATTAATTTTTGTACCTTCTGGGAAAGAAAAATTGATATCAGAGATTTCTGTGATATATTGTATACTACAGTAAGATGAGAATGAGATCGAGTTAAATTATGATGTACTTGTGTTTTCTGATTTGATTTCATGATTGACATTAATATGCTGAACAAGTACAGAACTATTATAGATTCCTTTCAGGAGAGTATAAGATTCAGACCAGATATGGCTGATGAGTAGAGATTTCACGGTAAGGATTCTAGATTCAGAATTCCTTTGATATTTATGTTGTCTAGGGACTCGATTGTTGCAGAAAGGAGCAGATGGCATCCTTATGTATTCAGTAGACATACTGAAATCGAGTCTAGCATTGGCAGATTTGCCAATGATGTACGAGTTAGCTGATGTTTGCCCAGATAAGATTTCAGATTTGCTTTATATCAGAAAGATAGATTTCAGAATTGAATTGAGACCAGATAATGTTTATTGTTTTAGAATTCAGTACAGAATGATATTGAATGTCCAGAATGACACTGAATGAATTGAAAGAATTAAAAGATCAGTAGAAGAGTACCGACAAGGAGTTACATCTGATTTATTGTTTCTCTTTGGCATATTTCAGTATGTTCAGAGATATTCTGATGATTTCATGCTCGTTGTATCTATGATATTTTGATATATTCGCAGCATCTGATTGATTGAATCGAATAACTGAAGATTGAATGGGATATTCTGAGAAATGTGATTATTGTATACAGAAATTTTTCAGATATGAATTCTGCTTGAAACAGATTGTATTCAGAGTGTGCGATATCTGAAGTTAGTATACCGATTGTTCTTGACACAGTTAAAATTGTGATCAGTGACTGAGAACGATACCGATATCAGAAATATCAGAGAATTTATTTTGTCAGAGTGGGCAGATTGTATTATCTGAGTATGTTTTGAACTGCTTGAGAATTGTTAGCTTCTAGATCAGTATAGATTATTGATATTCCGAATCTGATTTGATAGTACGGTTATTCTGAGTCAGTGTTTGATATAGATTATTCAAACCGAATCAGAACTGAATTCAAGAATTACAGCAGTTCAGAAATATAATCAGAATGTCCAGAACTTAATTTCGATAATCAGAGCAGAGCATCGATCAGGGTGACAGATATGTGATTTTTACTGTATGAAAATGATTATCTTGTAATGTCAAATGTTTCAGAATTGTACAACAGAATTTGATATCGATAATCAGAACCGAATACCAGGTAGGTATTTTTCTTTAATTTATATTATTAACTGATTGTTTATACCAAATAGTTCGAATTGGAAATGACAGATTGGGTCAGAAGCGCACAGAAATGGATTCAGTAGTCGTTCAGGTAACAGAAAGTATATGATAATTCGAACAGATAGTTTTTATATAGACAGATTAAATCAGTTGTGACAGAATTGGTACTGAAATGTTGGTAGAACTTGTACTAAAATGTCTGAATTGCCAATAAATGAAGACAGAAAGATAGAAATCAAAAGATTTATTACAGAATTTGTATATTTCTGACTAGACATGGGGAGTATACTTCGATGAATTCCGTAATGAGATCACTGCAATACTTTCCAGATTGTGATGTAATGTGATTGTGATTGACAGATTGTTCAATCTATATCTATTAGTTTGTACCAGATAACATACAAACATGACCAAATGACACAGATCGATGTCAGAAAAGTGGTCAGAATAACTAGAATGCCGAAGTAGAGTATATCAGATTGTGATTTTGCTTGATTTTGTGCTTGTGGCAGAATATACCACGAACTCTTTTCTATACTATCCAGATATGGGAAGTTATTTATAGAGCCGTAGTGCTGGATGTTAGCACTAGTGAAAACGAAACATTATTACTTTGTGCATTCTGGTCCAATGAGAACTGCAGATTTCCTGCGTATAAGGATAATGACTCAAAGATATCTGAGATAAGATCTGATACAGTCTGAGATAGAGCAAGAAAAATGGAACTGATTCAGAAGAAAATGAAAATTATTCTGTTGTTGAAAACACAGTAAGATTTTCAAAATAGCAAAGAGATTATTTGAAAGACAGAATCTGATATGAGATTGAGATTTCAGAATTGATTCATTGAGATGAGTTTCTGATTTAAACTCTGTATACATTCTTCTGATATATCTGAATTGGTTACTTGCGAGTTCGAGGACGAACTCCGATCTAAGAGGGGGAGAAATGTAAGGCCCGAGATTTTGTTACTGTAATCTGAGATTAATCTGAAATGATTTATTTATTTATTTAAAGATGATTATAGACGGAACGGATCAGATCGGGAGAGCCGAAAGAAGAAATCACATTAGGTGTGAAGAATATAATCGGCGCACATGCGCGGCTTGAATGCGCACATATGCGCGGAACGTCCAGAGAGTTCGGCGCACATGCGCGGCGGAAGGCGCGCATATGCGCGAGTAAGGGAATGTGCGAGACAGAACATCTCGCGCATATGCGCGAGAAATGTCGCGCATATGCGCGAGAGGATAAACCACAAGGTGCCGGGCAGAAAGCCAGGCGCATATGCGCGACCTTGTGCGCGCATATGCGCGAGGCATGCAAAACGAAAGGATGCCACTTGCCATCACCGTGCGACGTGTATATGTATATATATATATATATAAGCAACGTCAAATTCTCAGAAATAAGAGGAAGAGAGGAACCGAAGCTCCAAGTTCCTGATGTGCGAAAATTTAACGCCACGCAAATTCCGTCTGTCTGATTTTGAATCCGAGTACGGTATCGTGTTACTAGCGACGACAGCTACAACTGGACGTAAGTTTTGTTACGTTTAGACATGATTTGAATTTATGATATTGTCAGAATTGAATATGAATCAGATATGAAGTTCCTGCTACAGTAGGCATTGTATAATTGAAGTCAGATTAAAGAATAGACTGGTTATACAATTATTATGAATTTTAGAGTTGATTTAGTTGAGATTCTATATCAGAGTTGTGTTATTATTCAAATTTGAATTGTACGGATACTGATTATGTATTCTGGTATTATATCTGTGATGTTGAGATTGACGGGGTATCAAGACTGTATTGTTATGCTGTCGAAACATCAGTAGATTGATATTGATCAGATTCAGTATTGATTGAGATTGATCAGATTCAGTAATGATTTCGATTGTATCGTGATATCATTGATATGAATTAGATTGTACCTTGTTCAGATATGGATCAGATTATATACCGATTTGAGTATTGATCAGAACGGGTCTTGAATTGAGTTATATACTGATATGGTATTTATGTGACTTGTCATTGCCAGACTGGGTATGGACAGATTGACATACAAGACTTCGTCTTCATCAGATCGTGAAGAGAAAGGTATAAATAAATGTTGATTCGGGATTGCACAACTCGAGTTAGGTTTGACTTGAGTTTCCCAAAATCACATACTTTACTTTATTGCATTGATATTTGCAGATTATCAGATTGATATGTTTAGTCTATTGAATTATAGCAGAGCCAGAGTTTGAGTCTAGGGCAGATCAGCCTAGCTAGGGCAGAACCGCCGAGTCTTTGACAGAACCGCATAGACTCTAGACTTGCGGTGTATCGATGAGCTTAGATGTAGATCGACGTCTATGTAGACATTCGATACAGCATACCAAAGTCTAAATTAGATCAGGATCCCTAGATTAGAATGAGAGATGAGTCGAGTCTTAGATATTGAGACTAGAATTTGATTTACAGATCCGTATTGATTTATGTTTCGTAGATTACGATTCATGTTTTATTTACAGACTGGTATTGATACATGTTGTTTGGTTATGCTACATGTGATAAGATATAATTCATGCTTTTATGTTAATTCAGTTAACTGCATGTATACATTATTTATACTGGGATTTATTCTCACCGGAGTATCCGGCTGTTGTCTTGTTTTGTATGTGTGCATGACAACAGGTGTGACAGGATCGGGGTCAAGAAGATGATGAGAGAAGACGAGTTTAGAGTGGTGATTCCGGACTTATTGTAGATTTGGTTTAATACTTAAAATTTAGTAGTTGAAGCTTAGACTAGTTTGAATAATTGTTGTACATTATTGTACTTATATACTGAGATGTATATTAGTTACATTCCATTACGCTCCGCACTTGCATTTTAAAAAGAAAAATTTTTAGACCCTGATTATCTGAATTGATAATTAAATCCCAAAGATGATTAAGAAAACGATTAGCGTCCGGGACCCCACAACTCCGAAGTTAAGAGTGCTTGGGCGAGAGAAGTACTAGGATGGGTGACCCCCTGGGAAGTCCTCGTGTTGCACCCCTTTTAGTGTTTTTCTATTTTTGATTACTTGTTGACAGACGATTTTCGGCTCAAATCATCGGAATCACGACCAGGACCAGGTAAGACATGTGAAATCAACGTAGCTCGGGCACTGCCGGATTTGGACAAAATTGTAGCCTAATTTGATTGTAAACGGGCAAACGAACGAAACTCATTACTCCGCAATGAGCTGGCGAGATTTTAGCCGAATTCCTTCTCTAAGACCCTCTAATTTGCGATTTTCCGCTTCTGTTAAGCTTTCGTTTCCTCGAGAAATCCGCTTAGGAAGTTCGAAATTCGATTTCGGTTCCATTTTATCGTATCCCAAGCATAATAATAGCTTTACATTTGTTATTTTCATCTTCTTATTTTTTTCTATTTTCTGGGAACATTAAGCGATTTTTGTTATCGTGAGCCGGTTCTGTGCGGAAGGGTATGACGCAGATTACTCCAGAGACGGTTAACTCATTAAAAACAATTATTTCGACTGTTTTATCCATAATTTACGTAAACGGTTGCGACACGAGGACTGCCCAAAGAGGTCACCCAACCTAGCTCTGCCATTGCGCCAGAACGCTTAACATCATGGTTCTGATTGGGCGAGAGCAGTGCCGCGTGTTGTCCATCGCCGCCCGCTCCACACGTACTCGAGGAATATAAGAATAAACATCCCACTCAATTTCGGGTGCGATCATACCAGCACTAATGCACCGGATCCCATCAGAAATCCGAAGTTAAGCGTGCTTGGGCGAGAGCAGTACTAGGATGGGTGACCCCCTGGGAAGTCCTCGTGTTATACCCCTTTTCGTGTTTTTCTATTTTTGATTACTTGTTGACAGACGATTTTCGGCTAAAATAATCTGAATCTTGATCGTGACCAGATAAGACATGTGAAATCAACGTAGCTCGGGCACTGCCGGATTTGACAAAATTGTAGGCTAATTTGGTTGTAAATGGGCAAACGAACGAGATTCATTACTCTGCAATGATTTGGCGAGAGTTTAGCCGAATTCCTTCTCTAAGACCCTCTAATTTGCGATTTTTCGCTTCTGTTAAGCTTCCATTTCCTCGAGAAATCCGCTTAGGAAGTTCGAAATTCGATTTCGGTTCCATTTTATCGTATCCCAAGTATAATAATAGCTTTACATTCGTTATTTTATTCTTCTTATTTTTTTCTATTTTATGGGAACATTTAGCGATTTTTGTTGTCGTGAGCCGGTTCTGTGCGGAAGGGAATGACGCTGATTACTCCGAAGATGGTTATCTCATTAAAAACAATTATTTCGACTGTTTTAGCCTTAATTTACGTAAATGGTCGCGACACGAGGACTGCCCAGGGAGGTCACCCATCCTAGCTCTGCCATCGCGCCAGAACGCTTAACTTCATGGTTCTGATTGGGCGAGAGCAGTGCCGCATGTTGTCCAACGTCGCCCGCTCCACACGTACTCGAGGGATATAAATATAAACATCCCACTCAATGTCGGGTGCGATCATACCAGCACTAATGCATCGGATCCCATCAGAACTCCGAAGTTAAGCGTGCTAGGGCGAGAGAAGTACTAGGAAGGGTGACCCCCCCGGGAAGTCCTCCTGTTGCACCCCTTTTCGTGTTTTTCTATTTTTGATTACTTGTTGACAGACGATTTTCGGCTCAAATCATCGGAATCTCGATCGGGACCAGATAAGACATGTGAAATCAACGTAGCTCGGGCACTGCCGGATTTAGACAAAATTGTAGCCTAATTTGATTGTAAACGGGAAAACGAACGAAACTTATTACTCCGCAACGAGGGGGCGAGATTTTAGCCAAATTCCTTCTCTAAGACCCTCTAATTTGCGATTTTCAGCTTCTGTTAAGCTTCCGTTTCCTCGAGAAATCCGCTTAGGAAGTTCAAAATTTGATTCCGGTTCCATTTTATCGTATCGTAGGCATAATAATAGCTTTACATTCGCTATTTCTTCTTCTTATTTTTTTGCTATTTTCTGGGAACATTTAACAATTTTTTTTTTCGTGCGGAAGGGTATGATGCAGATTACTCTGGAGACGGTTAACTCATTAAAAACAATTATTTCTACTGTTTTAGCCTTAATTTACGTAAATGGTCGCGACACGAGGACTGCCCAGGGAGGTCACCCATCCTAGCTCTGCCATCGCGCCAGAACGCTTAACTTCATGGTTCTGATTGGGCGAGAGCAGTGCCGCATGTTGTCCAACGCCGCCCGCTCCACACGTACTCGAGGGATATAAAAATGAACATCCCACTCAATGTCGGGTGCGATCATACCAGCACTAATGCATCGGATCCCATCAGAACTCTGAAGTTAAGCGTGCTAGGGCGAGAGAAGTACTAGGAATGGTGACCCCCTGGGAAGTCCTCGTGTTGCAGCCCTTTTCGTGTTTTTCTATTTTTGATTACTTGTTGACAGACGATTTTCGGCTCAAATCATCTGAATCTCGATCGGGACCAGATAAGACATGTGAAATCAACGTAGCTCGGGCACTACCGGATTTGGACAAAATTGTAGCCTAATTTGATTGTAAACGGGCAAACGAAAGAGACTCATTACTCTGCAATGAGCTGGCGAGATTTTAGCCGAATTCCTTCTCTAAGACCCTCAAATTTGCGATTTTCCGCTTCTGTTAAGCTTCCGTTTCCTCGAGAAATTCGTTTAGGAAGTCTGAAATTCGATTCCGGTTCCATTTTATCGTATCCTAGGCATAATAATAGCTTTACATTCGCTATTTTCTTCTTCTTTTTTTTTTCTATTTTCTGGGAACATTTAGCGATTTTTGTTGTCGTGAGCCAGGTTTTGTGCAGAAGAGTACGACGCAGATTATTCTGGAGATGGTTAACTCATTAAAAACAATTATTTCGACTGTTTTAGCCCTAAGTTACGTAAACGGTCGCGACACGAGAATGCCCAGGGAGGTCACCCATCCTAGCTCTGTCATCGCGCCAGAACGCTTAACTTCATGGTTCTGATTGGACGAGAGCAGTGCCACGTGTTGTCCATCGGCGCCCGCTCCACACGTACTCGAGGGATATAAGAATAAACATCCCACTCAATGTCGGGTGCGATCATACGAGCACTAATGCACCGGATCCCATCAGAACTCCGAAGTTAAGCGTGCTTCGGCGAGAGCAGTACTAGGATGGGTGACCCCCTAGGAAGTCCTCGTGTTGAACCCCTTTTCGTGTTATTGTATTTCTGATTACTTGTTGACAGACGAATTTCGGCTCAAATCATCTGAATCTCGATCAGGACCAGATAAAACATGTGAAATCAACGTAGCACGGGCACTCCCGGTGTAATGCCCGAGATTTTGATTCTGTTAATCTTAGATTATTGATTAAGAATTGAGGTGATTATAGCCGGGCCATTTCGTGACCAGATTGGGCAAAACATATGAAAAGTACAATATTTGGACAGAACTGTTGGCGCCCGAGCGGTAGGAAATGACCGCCCGAGCGCCAGTGTTCAATAAGAATACTATTCGGGCAGAACCTGTGGCGCCCGAGCGGTAGAAAATTACCGCCCGAGCGCCAATGGATAACAAGCCGAGTACCGGGCAGAGTGTTCGGCGCCCGAGCGGTAGTTTATAACTGCCCGAGCGCCGACTGAAAATCAGGGAGAATGGGACACATATCTTTACATGCATGAGATATATATATATATATATATATATATATATAAGTTTCCTTCTTCAGAATTTAGCAGGAAGAGTCGAGGATTTCTCTAAGAAATCCTTACGCCTTTTAGCGTATAGATTTGTGATTTGTGAACGTTCCGCCCGTCCGATTTTGAATTCGATTATGAGATATTGGAAGTGATATCTGACTAATATTGTATTGTTGGGTATACCGATATTGTACCGTTATGCCATCGATAGTGAATTAGATTGAGTATTGAGCAGAACAGATTTGATTGGAGCAATGTATTGATATTATACTCCTCGATATTGTTATTGCCAGATTGATATTGTCAGGCTTTGAGTTCGAGACTTTGACAGAGTCAGAGTGACAGAAAGAAAGGTATAAATTAATGTTGAGTTGGGATTGCACAACTCGAGTGAGGTTTGACTCGAGTTTCCCTAAATCACATACCTAGTTTACTGCATTGATATTTGTAGTTAATGAGATTGATGTTTGTAGTCTATTGATTTATAGCCACTGCATGTTTTGACTACTGATTCGTTTAGTCATAGACTGATTCGTCTAGCTATCGGCTGAGTTGCCTAGCTACTGGCTGATTCGCCTAGTCATCGGATGATTCGCCTAGTCCCTGACTGATTCGTCTAATTATTGGCTGATTCGCTTAATCCTTGATTGATTCGTCAATTCTATGGCTGATACGACTAGTTGATTTACAGTTTTGATATCATACATGTTTGTTGATTGGCTGCATGTGAATGATATTTGTTATATGCTTTTGTATATGTTTTTATATGATTGCATGTTTACATTGTTTATACTGGGATTTATTCTCACCGGAGTTATCCGGCTATTGTCTTGTTTTGTATGTGTGCATGACAACAGGTGGGACAGGCTCAGGGTCGAGGAGATGAGGAAAGATCGTGATTAGAGTGGAGGCTCCGGACTTGGATTAGAGATAGGGTTGGACACTTGATATTAGCTGTTAAACCTTAGTTGAATAAATGTATGTGGTACAGGACTTGTACTTTTATACTGAGATGTCTATACGTTTTATTTCACTACGTTCCGGATTTTAAAAAAAATTTAGACCCTATTTTATAATTGATTAATTAGTCCCAATGATGATTAAGAACATGATTAGCGTCCGGGCCCCCACAACAGGTGGTATCAGAGCGATAGATCCTTTAGACTGAGAAAGAAGCTAGTGAGCGAGGTAGATTGAGTTTTCTTTCCTTGCTTGTGATTGCTAGTATGCTTTACTGCTTTATATAATACATGTTACTTGACTTATCTGATTCGATTGTGTAATATGTATTATTGGGAACGAATTTGAACCGATTCTTGATCAGCAGTAAGATGATCGGAGGAGGGACTGAATTGAAACAGGTTTGTTGGATTGGGGTTACTAATCCTTTTGATATTCAGATATGCCTCCTCGAAGAATACCAGAACAGGGTAGCACATCGAATCCTCCAATGGATGTTACAGCCACTCCAATGGAGACATTATTGAAAAGGTTTCAGTCGTTCAAACCACCGACACTGAAGGGTACTGAGACATCAGTTGAGTGTGAAAGTTGGTTAGATAACATTGAGATGATGTTTGATTCACTGGAGTACAGTGATGAGCGCCGAATTTAATTGATTGGGCACCAGTTGCTTGATGTTGCAAAGAACTGGTGGATTACGATGCAGAAGGCCTTGGAGCATCGGGGTACGACTATTACTTGGGATGTATTTAAAACTGAGTTTTATCAAAGATTTTTCCCAGTGTCGTACAGAAAAGATAAGGGGGCGGAATTTGCCAATTTGAGACAGGGTCAGCTGAACATTGAAGAATATGTGACCAAGTTCTCTACCTTATTGAAGTTTGCTCCCCATGTGGCTGGAAATGACGAAGCTGTTGCTGATCAGTTCATCAATGGCTTGAATCCCGATATATTTACATTGGTGAACACAGGGCGACCGAATAACCTTGGTGATGCCATGAATAGAGCAAAGGGCGCTGAAGCGGGCCTGATAAGGCAGAGAGGAGCTGCATCTGTTCCCCTAGAATCGAGACCACAGCAACCACCTCCCCGATTTGAGAGTGACAGTAGCAGTGGTAGAAAGAAAGATTTTCTGAAGGCTAGAGGAAAGCAGTTTAAGAAGTCTGGCGGCAGTTTTGCTAGCTCCAGTGGTTCCGAACAGAGTTATACCGGCGTTTACTGCGGAAATTGTGGAGGGAGACATTCCACTGAGCAATGCCAAGGAGTACTTGGTAGTTGCCACTTCTGCAAACAACAGGGACATTTTGCCAGAGTGTGTCCACAGAAGGGTTCTCAAGGATCCCAGAGAGCCGAATCATCTGGATCAGCGGCACAGTGGAGTAGACGATCAGCTGCTGTTCCTTCATTTCAGCCAGCACCATCTCAGTCACAGTAGAGGCCAGGAGGAAGTCAGACAGTTGGCCAGCCTCCTAGACAGCAGGCCAGAGTATTTGCTTTGACTGAGGAGCAGGCTCAGGAAGCACCAGATGATGATGTTGCAGGTAACTGTTCTTGATGTAGTTATCCTCCTTTTGTATTGATAAATACGGATGCTTCCCATATGTTTATTTCTGAACGATTTGCATTGAGTCATGCATTGCCTGTTGAAGCTTTATTCTACTGTAGTGTATCTCTTGACTAGTTGGGGAGAGTTTTTATATCAGTGAATTCTGTAAAATATCGTATACTATAGTAGGATGAGAATGAGATTGAGTTAGATCGTGTGGTAGCTTGTATTGTACTAGTGTTGTCTGGTTTTGAGACTGCATTACTGATATTGATATGCTGACCAAGTACAGAGCTACCCTAGATTAGTTCCACAAGATGGTGAAAATCGGACCTGAGATGGCCAAGGGATGAATAGTGTACGATAAGGATTCTAGATTGAGAATTCCTTTGATAATTCATACTATCTATAACTCGATTATTACAGAAAGGAACAGAGGGACTCCTTATGTATTCGGTTGATTTACTGAAGTTGAGTCTATCATTGGCTGATTTACCAATGATAAGAAAGTTAATAATGTTTTCCCCGATAAGACTTCTGATTCGATTCCAATCAGAGAGATTGATTTTAGCCTTGATTTGATATCAGAAACAGATTGCATCCTGATTGAGACAGATTATATTCAGGGTGTGTTATATCTGAAGATGTTATATCTGTTGAATTTAGCAGATTTAAACCGGAATTAGTTGGCCGAGGTGGATATCAGTGTCAAACATTTGCGGTTTATGAGTTTAGCAGATCAGTACCGATGAGTGATGTTTTGAATCTGATTGAAGCTTGCTGTTGTTTTGAATCTGGGTTTGAATCAGGTAAGTAATACTGCCTTGTATATGAATAACCAATCTGTTGTTCCAAATGTTCCGAATTTAAAATGATAAATATTGCCAGACAGTGTGCAATAACTTATTCAGTATGCATTTTGATAGTTGAAAAGATGTTGATAGAAACAGATGAGAGTAGATGTGACAGAGTTTGTATTGGAATGTCTAATTACCTAAAGATAAAGACAGAAATATAGAAACCAGGAGATGGGTTATACCGATTATTGATACTTAAATAGAAATGAGGGTACATTTCTATGGATTGGTGACGAAAATATCGAAATTTTCCTAAGACTGTGATGCGATGTGATTATGATTATAATTGATAGAATGCTTGAATATGCATATATTAGGTGTACAGGATGATGTACAGATAAGATCAGACGATCAAGAGTTATGTCAGAAGAGTGATTAGACTGCATTGAATGCCAAAATTGACTATATCACACGATGATTTTCGGTTGATTTTGTATTTTTGGCAGAATATATTATAAACTCCTTCACCTATCGTCTATAGATCGACGGATAGTCGGAGCAAACTATCCGGATACTGGAGAATATCCAAGAACTGTAGTGCTGGATTTTAGCACTAGTTGACATGATTTATTGTCATTTGTGAATTATCGTACAACCACAGCTATCAGACAAGTATTGAAATGACTTCTTTCGAAGCGTTGTACGAAATTAAATGTTGATCCCCTCTTTATTGGGATGATATCTCTGAGGTTCCTGATATCGACCTGGCATGATCAGAGATATGACTGAAAAAGTGAAGCTGATTCAGAAGAAAATGAAGGCAGCCCAAGACAGACAAGCCAAATATGCCAATGTCCGACGACGACCGTTGGTATTTGAGGCTGGAAACCGAGTATTTTTGAAAATTTCACCTTTCAGATGAATTGTCCGATTTGGCAAGAAAGGGGAGTTGTCTCCACGATAGATTGGGCCGTATGAGATTCTTGAGAAGATAGGAGATCGTGCCTATCGACTCACTTTACCGCTTTCATTATCCGGAATACATGATGTCTCTCATGTAGTTTTATGGCAGAAGTACATGCAAGATACTTCCCATATGATTCAACCAGACGAAGTTGAATTGAATGAGACATTGAGCTATTTCGAAAAACCGATTCAGATTATTGATCGTAAAGAAAAGTAGCTCAGAAAGAAGACTATTCCACTTGTGAAGATTCAGTGGAGTCGTCATGACATCGATAAAGCTACTTGGGAAACCGAGTCTGATATGAGACAGAGATTTCCTGAGTTATTTCACTGATGTGAGTATTTTGATTCAGCTTCTGCTATACATTTCTTTCTGATATCTAATTTGATTGCCTGTGATTTCGGGGACGAAATCAAATCTTAGGGGGTGAGAAATGTAATGCCCGAGATTTTGATTCTGTTAATCTAAGATTATTGATTAAGAATTGAGGTGATTATAGCCGGGCCATTTCGAGACCAGATTGGGCAAAACATATGAAAAGTACAATGTTTGGACAGAACTGTTGGCGCCCGAGCGGTAGGAAATGACCGCCCGAGCGCCAGTGTTCAATAAGAATACTATTCGGGCAGAACCTGTGGCGCCCGAGCGGTAGAAAATTACCGCCCGAGCGCCAATGGATAACAAGCCGAGTACCGGGCAGAGTGTTCGGCCGCCCGAGCGGTAGTTTATAACCGCCCGAGCGCCGACTGAAAATCAGGGAGAATGGGACACATATCTTTACATGCATGAGATATATATATATATATATATATATATATATATATAAGTTTCCTTCTTCAGAATTTAGCAGGAAGAGTCGAGGATTTCTCTAATTTTGAATCCGACTTCAGTACTGTGTTCCTATCGACGCAGGCTTCAACTGGACGTAAGTTTTGCTACGTTTTGATATGATTTGAAATTATGTTGTTGAAGGAATCGGATATGATTCATATATGATGTTCTTGCGATATTAGACATTGTATAATCGAAACCGGACTGGAGAACAGATATCATATGAAATTGTTATGATTTTCGGAGTAGTTTTGGAGTCGATTTGATATCATAATTGAATTGTTATCGATTATGAGATATTGGAAGTGATATATGACTAATATGGTATTGTTGGGTATACCGATATTGTACCGTTATGCCATCGATAGTGAATTAGATTGAGTATTGAGCAGAACAGATTTGATTGGAGTAATGTATTGATATTATACTCCTCGATATTGTTATTGCCAGATTGATATTGTCAGGCTTTGAGTTCGAGACTTTGACAGAGTCAGAGTGACAGAAAGAAAGGCATAAATTAATGTTGAGTTGGGATTGCACAACTCGAGTGAGGTTTGACTCGAGTTTCCCTAAATCACATACCTAGTTTACTGCATTGATATTTGTAGTTAATGAGATTGATGTTTGTAGTCTATTGATTTATAGCCACTGCATGTTTTGACTACTGATTTGTTTAGTCATAGACTGATTCGTCAAGCTATCGGCCGAGTTGCCTAGCTACTGGCTGATTCGCCTAGTCATCGGATGATTCGCCTAGTCCCTGACTGATTCGTCTAATTATTGGCTGATTCGCTTAATCCTTGAATGATTCGTCAATTCTGCGGCTGTTTCGCCCAGACACTGGATATAGGAATTATATCGATGCCGTTTAGGGTTGGGTCATTCCTATCGACTGAGATTCGATATAATTCTCAATATTCAAAACCGGGATCCCTAGATTAGGAATGAGTCAAGTCTGAGTTGACGCGTTGTTTGAGTCAAGTCTGATACGACTAGTTGATTTACAGTTTTGATATCATACATGTTTGTTGATTGGCTGCATGTGAATGATATTTGTTATATGCTTTTGTATATGTTTTTATATGATTGCATGTTTACATTGTTTATACAGGGATTTATTCTCACCGGAGTTATCCGGCTGTTGTTTTGTTTTGTATGTGTGCATGACAACAGGTGGGACAGGCTCAGGGTCGAGGAGATGAGGAAAGATCGTGATTAGAGTGGAGGCTCCGGACTTGGATTAGAGATAGGGTTGGACACTTGATATTAGCTGTTAAACCTTAGTTGAATAAATGTATGTGGTACAGGACTTGTACTTTTATACTGAGATGTATATACGTTTTATTTCCTTACGTTCCGCATTTTAAAAAAAATTTAGACCCTGTTTTATAATTGATTAATTAGTCCCAATGATGATTAAGAAACATGATTAGCGTCCGATCCCCCACACCCGAATTTGGACAAAATTGTTGCCTAATTAGATTGTAAACGGGCAAACGAACGAGACTCATTACTCCGCAATGAGCTAGCGAGAGTTTAGCCGAATTCTTTCTCTAAGACCCTCTAATTTGCAATTTTCCGCTTCTGTTGAACTTCCGTTTCCTCGAGAAATCCGCTTAGGAAGTTTGAAATTCGATTTTGGTTCTATTTTATCATATCCCAGGCATAATAATAGCTTTACATTCGTTATTTTCTTCTTCTTATTTTTTTTCTATTTTCTGCTAACATTTAGCGATTTTTGTTGTCGAGAGCCGGTTCTGTTCTGAAGGGTATGATGCAGATTACTCTAGAGACGGTTAACTCATTAAAAATAATTATTTCGATTGTTTTAGCCTTAATTTACGTAAACGATCGCGACACAAGGACTGCTCAGGGAGGTCACCCATCCTAGCTCTGCCATCGCGCCAGAACGGTTAACTTCATTGTTCTGATTGGGCGAGAGCAGTGCCGCGTGTTGTCCATCGCCGCCCGCTCCACATGTACTCGAAGGATATAAGAATAAACATCCCACTCAATGTCGGGTACGATCATACCAGCACTAATGCACCGGATCCCATCAGAACTCCGAAGTTAAGCGTGCTTGGGCGAGAGCAGTGCTAGGATGGGCTACCCCCTGGAAAGTCCTCGTGTTGCACCCCTTTTTGTGTTTTTCTATTTTTTATTACTTGTTGACAGACGATTTTCGGCTCAAATCATCTGAATCTCGATCGGGACCAGATAAAACATCTGAAATCAACGTTGCTCGGGCACTGCCGGATTTGGAAAAAATTTTAGTCTAATTTGATTGTAAACGGGCAAACGAACGAGATTCCTTACTCCGCAATGAGCTGGCGAGAGTTTAGCCGAATTCCTTCTCTATGACGCTCTAATTTTCGATTTTCCGCTTCTTATAAACTTTCGTTTCCTCGAGAAATACTCATAGGAAGTTTGAAATTTGATTCCTGTTCCATTTTATCGTATCTTAGGCATAATAATAGCTTTACATTCGCTATTTTCTTCTTTTTATTTTTTTTTCTATTTTCTAGGAACATTTAGCGATTTTTTTTGTCGTGAGCCGGTTTTGTGTAGAAGGGTATGATGCAGATTATTCTTGAGATGGTTAACTCATTAAAAACAATTATTTCGACTGTTTTAGCCATAATTTACGTAAACGGTCGCGACACGAGGAATGCCCAGGGAGGTCACCCATCCTAGCTCGGTCATCGCGCCAGAACGCTTAACTTCGTGGTTCTGATTGTGCGAGTGCAGTGCCGCATGTTTTCCATCGCCGCCCGCTCCACACGTACTCGAAGGATGTAAGAATAAACATCCCACTCAATGTCGGGTGCAATCATACCAGTTAAAATGCACCGGATCCCATCAGAACTCCGAAGTTAAGCGTGCTTGGGCGAGAGCAGTACTAGGATGGGTGACCTCCTGGGATGTCCTCGTGATTCACCCTTTTTCGTCTTTTTATATTTTTGATTACTTGTTGACAGACGATTTTTGGCTGAAGTTAAGCGTGCTTGGGCGAGAACAGTACTAGGATGGGTGACCCCCTAGGAAGTCCTCGTGTTGCACCCCTTTTCGTGTTTTTTCATTTTTAATGCTTGTTGACCGACGAATTTCGGCTCAAATCATCTGAATCTCGATCAGGAACAGATAAAACATGTGAAATCAACGTAGCTCGGGCACTGCCGGATTTGGACAAAATTGTAGCCTAACTAGATTGTAAACGGGCAAACGAACGAGAATCATTACTCCGCAATGAGCTGGCGAGAGTTTAGCCGAATTCTTTCTCTAAGAGCCTCTAATTTGCAATTTTCCGCTTCTGTTAAGCTTCCGTTTCCTCGAGAAATCCGCTTAGGAAATTCGAAATTCGATTCCGTTTCCATTTTATCGTATCCCAGGCTTAATAATATCTTTACATTCGTTATTTTCTTCTTCTTATTTTTTTTTCTGTTTTCTGGGAACATTTAGCGATTTTTGTTGTCGTGAGCCTGTTCTGTGCGGAAGGGTATGATGCAGATTACTTTGGAGACGGTTAACTCATTAAAAACAATTATTTCGATTGTTTTATCCTTAATTTACGTAAACGGTCGCGACATGAGGACTGCTCAGGAAGGTCACCCATCCTAGTTCTGTCATCGCGCCAGAACGCTTAACTTCATGGTTCTGATTGGGCGAGAGCAGTGCCGCGTGTTGTCCATCGCCGCCCGCTCCACATGTACTCAAAGGATATAAGAATAAACATCCCACAAAATGTCGGATGCGATCATACTAGCACTAATGCATCGGACCCCATCAGAACTCCGAAGTTAAGCGTGCCTAGGCGAGAGCAGTACAAGGATGGGTGTCCCCCTGAGAAGTCCTCGTGTTTCACCTTTTTTCGTGTTTTTCTATTTTTGATTACTTGTTGACAGACGATTTTCGGCTGAAGTTAAGCGTGCTTGGACGAGAGCAGTACTAGGATGGGTGACCCCCTAGGAAGTCCTCGTGTTGCACCCCTTTTCGTGTTTTTCCATTTTTAATTACTTGTTGACAGACGAATTTCGGCTCAAATCATCTGAATCTCGATCAGGACCAGATAAAACATGTGATATCAATGTAGCACGGGCACTGCTGGATTTGGACAAAATTGTAGCCTAATTAGATTGTAAACGGGCAAACGAACGAGACTCGTTACTCCGCAATGAGCTAGCGAGAGTTTAGCCGAATTCTTTCTTTAAGACCCTCTAATTTGAAATTTTCCGCTTCTGTTAAACTTCCGTTTCCTCGAGAAATCCGCTTAGGAAGTTTGAAATTAGATTCTGGTTCCATTTTATTGTATCCCAGGCATAATAATAGCTTTACATTCGTTATTTTCTTCTTCTTATTTTTTTCTATTTTCTTGGAACATTTAGCGATTTTTGTTGTCGTGAGTCGGTTCTGTGCGGAAGGGTATGATGCAGATTACTATGGAGACGGTTAACTCATTAAAAACAATTATTTCGATTGTTTTAGTCTTAATTTACGTAAACGGTCGCGACACGAGGACTGCTCAGGGAGGTCACCCATCCTAGCTCTGCCATCGCGCCAGAACGGTTAACTTCATTGTTCTGATTGGGCGAGAGCAGTGCCGCGTGTTGTCCATCACCGCTTGCTCCACACGTACTCGAGGGATATAAGAATAAACATCCCACTCAATGTCGGGTGCGATCATACCAGCACTAAAGCACCGGATCCCATCAGAACTACGAAGTTAAGCGTGCTTCGGCGAGAGCAGTACTAGGATGGGTGACCCCTGGGGGAAGTCCTCGTGTTACACCCTTTTTCGTATTTTTCTATTTTTGATTACTTGTTGACAGACGATTTTCGGCTCAAATCATTTGAATCTCGATCGGGACCAGATAAGACATGTGAAATCAACGTGGCTCGGGCACTGTCGGATTTGGACAAAATTGTAGCCTAATTTGATTGTAAACGGGCAAACGAAAGAGACTTATTACTCCGCAATGAGCTGGCAAGATTTTAGCCGAATTCCTTCTCAAAGACCCTCAAATTTGCGATTTCCGCTTCTGTTAAGCTTCCGTTTCCTCGAGAAATCCATTTAGGAAGTCTGAAATTCTATTACGGTTCCATTTTCTTCTTCTTTTTTTTTTCTATTTTCTGGGAACATTTAGCGATTTTTGTTGTCGTGAGCCGGTTTTGTGCGGAAGGGTACGACGCAGATTATTCAGGAGATGGGTAACTCATTAAAAACAATTATTTCGACTGTTTTAGCCATAAGTTACGTAAACGGTCGCGACACGAGGAATGCCCAGGGAGGTCACCCATCCTAGCTCTGTCATCGCGCCAGAACGGTTAACTTCATGGTTCTAATTGGGCGAGAGCAGTGCCACGTGTTGTCCATGGCCGCCTGCTCCACACGTACTCGAGGGATATAAGAATAAACATCCCACTCAATGTCGGGTACGATCATACGAGCACTAATGCACCGGATCCCATCAGTACTCCGAAGTTAAGCGTGCTTCGGCGAGAGCAGTACTAGGATGGGTGACCCCCTGGAATGTCCTCGTGATGCATCCCTTTTCGTGTTTTTCTATTTTTGATTACTTGTTGACAGAAGATTTTCGGCTGAAATTAAGCGTGCTTGGGCGAGAGCAGTACTAGGATGGGTTACCCCCTAGGAAGTCCTCGTGTTGCACCCCTTTTCGCGTTTTTCCATTTTTAATTACTTGTTGACAGACGAATTTCGGCTCAAATCATCTGAATCTCGAATAGGACCAGATAAAACATGTGAAATCAACGTAGCTCGGGCACTGCCGGATTTGGACAAAATTTTAGCCTAATTAGATTGTAAACGGGCAAACGAACGAGATTCATTACTCTGCAATGAGCTGACGAGAGTTTAGCCGAATTCTTTCTCTAAGACTCTCTAATTTGCCATTTTCCGCTTCTGTTAAGCTTCCGTTTCCTCGAGAAATCCGCTTAGGAAGTTCCAAATTCGATTCTGGTTCCATTTTATCGTATCCCAAACATAATAATAGCTTTACATTCGTTATTTTCTTCTTCTTATTTTTTTTTTTATTTTCTGGTTACATTTAGCGATTTTTGTTATCGTGAGCCAGTTCTATACGGAAAGGTGTGAAGCAGATTACTCCTGAGACGGTTAACTCATTAAAAACAATTATTTCTACTGTTTTATCCATAATTTACGTAAACGATTGCGACACGAGGACTGCCCAGGGAGGTCACCCATCCTAGCTCCGCCTTCGCGCCAGGTTGCTTCACTTCATGGTTTTAATTGGGTGAGAGCAGTGCCGCGTGTTGTCCATCGTTCGCTCCACATGTACTCGAAGGATATAAGAATAAACATCCCACTCAATGTCGGGTGCGATCATACCAGCACTAATGCACCGCATCCCTTCAGAACTCCGAAGTTAAGCGTGCTTGGGCGAGAGCAGTACTAGGATGGGTGACCCCCTGGAATGTCCTTGTGATGCATCCTTTTTCGTGTTTTTCTATTTTTGATTACTTGTTGACAGAAGATTTTCGGCTGAAGTTAAGCGTGCATGGGCGAGAGCAGTACTAGGATGGGTGACCCCCTAGGAAGTCCTCGTGTTGCACCCTTTTTTGTGTTTTTCCATTTTTAATTACTTGTTGACAGACGAATTTCGGCTCAAATCATCTGAATCTCGATCAGGACTAGATAAAACATGTGAAATCAACGTAGCTCGGGTATTGCCGGATTTGGACAAAATTGTAGCCTAATTTGATTGTAAACGGGCAAACGAACGACACTCCTTACTCCGCAATGAGCTGGCGAGAGTTTAGCCGAATTCCTTCTCTAAGACCCTCTAATTTGCTATTTTTCGCTTCTGTTAAGTTTCCGTTTCCACGAGAAATCCGCATAGGAAGTTTGAAATTCGATTCCGATTCCATTTTATTGTATCCTAAGAATAATAATAGCTTTACATTCGCTATTTCTTCTTCTTATTTTTTTTTCTATTTTCTGGGAACATTTAGCGATTTTTGTTGTCGTGAGCCGATTCTGTGCAGAATGGTATGACGCAGATTACTTCGGAGACGGTTAACTCATTAAAAACAATTATTTCGACTGTTTTATCCATAATTTACGTAAACGGTCACAACACGAGGACTGCCCAGGGAGGTCACCCATCCTAGCTCTGCCATCGCGCTTCACTTCATGGTTTTGATTGGGTGAGAGCAGTGCCGCCTGTTGTCCATCGCCCGCTCCACACGTACTCGAGGGATATAAGTTTCACCCTTTTTCGTGTTTTGTAGTTTTTATTACTTGTTGACATACTATTTTCGGCTCAAATCATCTGAATCTCGATCGGGACCAGATAAAACATGTGAAATCAACGTAGCTCGGGCACTGCCGGATTTGGACAAAATTGTAGCCTAATTTGATTGTAAACGGGCAAACGAACGAGACTCCTTACTCCGCAATGAGCTGGCGAGACGGTTACTCTGGAGACGGTTAACTCATTAAAAACAATTATTTCGACTTTTTAATCCATAATTTACGTAAACGGTCCCGACACGAGGACTGCCCAGGGAGGTCACCCATCCTCGTTCTGCCATCGCGCCAGGACGCTTAACTTCATGGTTCTGATTGGTTGAGAGCAGTGCCGCATGTTGTCCATCGCCGCCCGATCCACACGTACTCGAGGGATATAAGAATAAACATCACACTCAATGTCGGGTGCGATCATACCAGCACTAATGCACCGGATCCCATCAGAACTCCAAAGTTAAGCGTGCTTGGGCGAGAGCAGTACTAGGATGGATGACCCATTGGGAATTCCTCGTGTTGCACCCCTTTTCGTGTTTTTCTATTCTTGATTACTTGTTGACAGACGATTTTCAGCTCAAATCATCTGAATCTCGATCGGGACAAGATAAGACGTGTGAAATCAACGTAGCTCGGGCACTGCCGTATTTGGACAAAATTGTAGTCTAATTTGATTGTAAACGGGCAAACGAACGAGATTCATTACTCCGCAATGAGCTGGCGAGAATACAGCCGAATTCCTTCTCTAAGACCCTCTGATTTGCGATTTTAAGCTTCTGTTAAGATTCCGTTTCCTCGAGAAATCCGCTTAGAAAGTTCGAAATTTGATTCCGGTTCCATTTTATAGTATCCTAGGCATAATAATAGCTTTACATTCGCTATTTTCTTATTCTTATTTTTTTCTATTTTCTGGAAAAATTTAGAAATTTTTGTTGTCGTGAGCCAGTTCTGTGCGGAAGGGTATGACGCAGATAACTCCGGAGACGCTTAACTCATTAAAAACAATTATTTCGACTGTTTTAGCCAAAATTTACGTAAACAGTCGCGATCCGAGGACTTCCCGGGCGGTCACCCACCCTAGCTCTGCCATCACGCCAGAACGCTTAACTTCATGGTTATGATTGGGCGAGACCAGTGCTGCGTGTTGTCCATTGCCGCCCGCTCCACACGTACTCGAAGGATATAAGAATAAACATCCCACTCAAAGTTGCGTGCGATCATACCGGCACTAATGCACCGGATCTCATCAGAACTCCGGAGTTAAGTGTGCTTGGGCGAGAGCAGTACTAGAATGGGTGACCCCCTGGGATGTCTTCGTGATGCACCCCTTTTCGTGTTTTTCTATTTTTGATTACTTGTTGACAGACGATTTTCGGCTGAAGTTAAGCGTGCTTGGGCGAGAGCAGTACTAGGATGGGTGGCCCCCTAGAAAGTCCTCGTGCTGCACCCCTTTTCGTGTTTTTCCATTTTTAATTACTTGTTGACAGACGAATTTCGGCTCAAATCATCTGAATCTCGATCCGGACAAGATAAAACATGTGAAATCAACGTAGCTCGGGCACTGCCGGATTTGGACAAAATTGTAGCCTAATTAGATTGTAAACGGGCAAACGAACAAGACTCATTACTCCGCAATGAGTTGGCGAGAGTTTAGCCGAATTATTTCTCTAAGACCCTCTAATTTGCAATTTTCCGCTTCTGTTAAGCTTCCGTTTCTACGAGAAATCCGCTTAGGAAGTTCGAAATTCGATTCTGGTTCCATTTTATCATATCCCAGGCATAATAATTGCTTTACATTCCTTGTTTTCTTCTTCTAATTTTTTTTCTATTTTCTGGAAATATTTAGCGACTTTTGTTGTCGTGAGCCGGTTCTGTGCAAAAAGGGTATGATGCAGATTACTCTGGAGATGGTTAACTCATTAAAAACAATTTTTTCGATTGTTTTAGCCTTAATTTACGTAAACGGTCGCGACACGAGGACTGCTCAGGGAGGTCACCCATCCTAGCTCTGCCATCGCGCCAGAACAGCTTAACTTCATGGTTCTGATTGGGCGAGAGCAGTGCCGCGTGTTCTCCATCGCCGCCAGCTCCACACGTACTCGAGGGATATATAAGAATAAACATCCCACTCAATGTCCGGTGCGATCATACCAGCACTAATGCAACGGATCCCGTCAGAACTCCGAAGTTAAGCGTGCTTGGGCGACACCAGTACTAGGATGGGTGACCCCCTGGGAAGTCCTCGTGTTGCACCCCTTTTCGTGTTTTTCTATTTTTGATTACTTGTAGACAGACGATTTTTGGCTCAAATCCTCTGAATCTCGATCGGGACCAGATAAAACATGTGAAATCAACGTAGCTCGGGCACTGCCGGATTTGGACAAATTTTTAGCCTAATTTGATTGTAAACGGGCAAACGAACGAGACTCATTACTCCGCAATGAGCAGGCGAGAGTTTAACCGAATTCTTTCTCGAAGACCCTCTAATTTGCGATTTTCCGCTTCTGTTAAGCTTCCGTTTCCTCGAGAAATCCGCTTAGGAAGTTCGAAATTCGAGTCCGGTTCCATTTTATCGTATCCCATGTATAATAATAGCTTTACATTCGCTATTTTCTTCTTCTTATTTTTTTTTATTTTCTGAGAACATTTAGCGATTTTTGTTGTCGTGAGCCGGTTCTGTGCAGAAGGGTATGACGCAGATTACTCCGAAGACGGTTAACTCATTAAAAACAATTATTTCGACTGTTTTATCAATAATTTACGTAAACGGTCGCGACACGAGGAACGCCTAGGGAGGTCACCCATCCTAGCTCTGCCATCGCGCCAGATCGCTTAACTTCATGGTTCTGATTGGGCGAGAACAAAGCCGCGTGTTGTCCATCCCGCCCGCTCCACAGGTATTCGAGGAATATAAGAATAAACATCCCACTCAATGTCAGGTGCGATCATACCAGCACTAATGCATCGGATCCCATCAGAACTCCAAAGTTAAGCGTGCTTGGACGAGAGAAGTACTAGGATGGGTGACCCCTTGGGAAGTCCTCGTGTTGCACCCCTTTTCGTGTTTTTCTATTTTTGATTACTTGTTGACAGACGATTTTCGGATCAAATCATCTGAATCTCGATCGAGACCAGATAAGACATGTGAATCAACGTGGCTCGGGCACTGCCGGATTTGGACAAAATTGTAGCCTAATTTTATTGTTAACGGGCAAGCGAACGAGACTTATTACTCTGCAATGAGCTGGCGAGATTTAAGCCGAATTCTTTCTCTAAGACCCTCTAATTTGCGATTTTCCGCTTCAGTTAAGCTTGCGCTTCCTCAAGAAATCCGTTTAGGAAGTCCGAAATTCGATTCCGGTTTTATTTTATCGTATCCCAAGCATAATAATAGCTTTACATTCGCTATTTTCTTCTTCTTATTTTTTTCTATTTTTGGAAACATTAAGCGATTTTTGTTGTCGTGAGCCGCTTCTGTGCGGAAGGGTATGACGCAGATTACTCCGGACACGTTTAACTCATTAAAAACAATTATTTCGACTGTTATATCCATATTTTACGTAAACGGTCGCGACACGAGGACTGCCCAGGGAGGTCTCCCATCCTAGCTCTGCCATCGCGCCAGAACGCTTAACTTCATGGTTCGGATTGGGCGAGAGCAGTGCCGCGTGTTGTCCATCGCCGCCAGCTCCACACGTACTCGAGGGATATAATAATAAACATCCCACACAATGTCGGGTGCGATCATACCAGCACTAATGCACCGGATCCAATCAGAACTCCGAACTTAAGCGTGCTAGGATGGGTGACCGCCGGATCCAATCAGTACTCCGAACTTCATGGTTCGGATTGGGCGAGAGCAGTGCCGCGTGTTGTCCATCGCCGCCCGATTCCCATATACTCGAGGGATATAAGAATAAACATCCCACTTAATGTCAGGTGCGATCATACCAGTACTAATGCACCGGATTCCATCAGAACTCCGAAGTTAAGCGTGCTTGGTCGAGAGCAGTACTAGGATGGGTGACCCCTTGGGAAGTCCTCGTGTTGCACCCTTTTTCGTGTTTTTCTATTTTTGATTACTTGTTGACACACGATTTTTGGCTCAAATCATCTGAATCTCGATCGGGACCAGATAAGACATGTGAAATCAACGTAGCTCGGGCACTGCAGGATTTGGACAAAATTGTAGGCTAATTTGATTGTAAAAGGGCAAACGAACGAGACTTATTACTCTGTAATGAGCTGGCGAGATTTTAGCCGAATTGCTTCTCTAAGACCCTCTAATTTGCGATTTTCCGCTTCTGTTAAGCTTCTGTTTCCTCGAGAAATCCGCTTAGGAAGTTCGAAATTCGATTCCTGTGCGGAAGGGTATGATGCAAATTACTTCGGAGACGGTTAACTAATTAAAAACAATTATTTCGACTGTTTTAGCCATAATTTATGTAAACGGTCGCGACACAAGAACTTCTCAGGTAGGTCACCCATCCTAGCACTGCCATCGCTCCAGAACGCTTAACTTCATGATTCTGAATAGGCGAGAGCATTGCCGCGTGTTGTCCATCGCCGCTCGCTCCACACGTACTCGAGGGATATAAGAATAAACATCCCACTCAATGTCGGGTGCGATCATACCAGCACTAATGCACCGGATCCCATCAGAACTCCGAAGTTAAGCTTGCTTGGGCGAGAGCAGTACTAGGTTGGGTGACCCCCTGGGAAGTCCTTGTGTTACACCACTTTTCGTGTTTTTCTATTTTTGATTACTTGTTGACAGATGATTTTTGGCTAAAATCATCTGAATCTCGATCAGGACAAGATAAAACATGTGAAATCAACGTAGCTCGGGCAGTGCTGGGTTTGGACAAAATTGTAGGCTAATTTGATTGTAAACGGGCAACCGAACGAGACTCATTACTCCGCAATGAGGTGGCGAGATTTTAGCCGAATTCTTTCTCTAAGACCCTCTAATTTGCGATTTTTCGCTTCTGTTAAGCTTCCGTTTTCTCGAGAAATCCGCTTAGGAAGTTCCAAATTCGATTCCAGATCCATTTTATCGTATCTCATGCATAAAAATAGCTTTACATTCGCTATTTTCTTCTTCTTATTTTTTTTTATTTTCTGGGAACATTTAGCGATTTTTGTTATCGTGAGCAAGTTCTCTACGGAAGAGTATGACGCAAATTACTCCGGAGAGGGTTAACTTATTAAAAACAATTATTTCGACTGTTTTATCCATATTTTACGTAAACGGTCGCGACACGAGGACTGCCCAGGGAGGTCCACCCATCCTAGCTCTGCCATCGCGCCAGAAAGCTTAACTTCATGGTTCTGATTGGGCGAGAGCAGTGCCGCGTGTTGTTCCTCGCCTCCCGCTCCACACGTACTCGAAAGATATAAGAATAAACATCCCACTCAATGTCGGGTGCGATCATACCAGCACTAATGCACCTGGGCGAGAGCAGTACTAGGATGGGTGGCCCTCTGGAAAGTCCTCGTGTTGCACGCCTTTTCGTGTTTTTCTATTTTTGATTACTTGTTGACAGACGATTTTCAGCTCAAATCTTCTGAATCTCGATCTGGACCAGATAAGACATGTGAAATCAACGTATCTCGGGCACTACCGGGTTTGGACAAAATTGTAGGCTAATTTCATTGTAAACGGGCAAACGAACGAGACTCATTACTCCGCAATGAGCTGGCGAGATTTTAGCAGAATTCCTTCTCTAAGACCCTCTAATTTGCGATTTTACGCTTCCGTTAAGCTTCTGTTTCCTCGAGAAATCCGCTTAGGAAGTTCGAAATTCGATTCCGGTTCCATTTTATCGTATCCCAGGCATAATAATAGCTTTACATTTGCTATTTTATTCTTCTTATTTTTTTCCTTTTATTTTTGGAACATTTAGCGATTTTTGTTGTCGTGAACCGGTCCTTTGCTGTAGGGTATGACGCAGATTACTCCGGAGACGGTTAACTCATTAAAAACAATTAATGCACCGGATCCCATCAAAACTCCGAAGTTAAGCGTGCTTGGTCGAGAGCAGTACTAGGATGGGTGACCCCCTGGGAAGTCCTCATGTTGCACCCCTTTTCGTGTTTTTCTATTTTTGATTACTTGTTGACAGACGATTTTCGGCTCAAATCATCTGAATCTCGATCGGGACAAGATAAGACATGAGAAATCAACGTAGCTCGGGTGCTGCCGGATTTGGACAATATTGTAGGCTAATTTGATTGCAAACGGGCTACGAACGAGACTCATTACTGCGCAATGAGGTGGAGTGATTTAGCCGAATTCTTTCTCTGAGACACTTTAATTTGCGATTTTCCACTTCTGTTAAGCTTCTGTTTTCTCGAGAAATCTGCTTAGGAAGTTCGAAATTCGATTCCGGTTCCATTTTATCGTATCCCAGGCATAATAACGGATTTACATTCGCTATTTTCTTCTTCTTATTTTTTTTCTATTTTCTAGAAAAATTTAGCAATTTTTGTTGTCATAAGCCGGTTCTGTGCGGAAAAGTTTGACGCAGATTACTCCGGAGACGGTTAACTCATTAAAAACAATTATTTCGACTGTTTTATCCATAATTTACGTAAACAGTCGCGACACGAGTACTGCCCAGGGAGGTCACCGATCCTAGCTCTGCCATAGCGCCAGAACGCTTAACTTCATGGTTCTGATTGGGCGAGAGCAGTGACGCGTGTTGTCCATCGCCGCCCGTTCCAAACGTACTCGAGGAATATAAGAATAAACATCCCACTCAATGTCGGGTGCCATCATACCAGCAATAATGCACCGGATCCCATCAGAACTCCGTAGTTAAGCGTGCTTGGGCGAGAGCAGTACTAGGATGGGTGACCCCCTGAAAGTCATCGTGTTGCACCCCTTTTCGTGTTTTTCTATTTTTGATTACTTGTTGAGAGACGATTTTCGGCTCAAATAATCTGAATCTCTATTGGGACTAAATAAGATATGTGAAATCAACGTAGCTCGGGCACTACTGGATTTGGACAAAATTGTAGGATAATTTGATTGTAAACGGGCAAACGAACAAGACTCATTACTTTGCAATGAGCTAGCGAGATTTTAGCCGAATTCCTTCTCTAAGACCCTCTAATTTGCGATTTTCCGCTTCTGTTAAGCTTCCGTTTCCTCGAGAAATCCGTTTAGGAAGTCCGAAATTCGATTCCGGTTCCATTTTATCGTATCCCAGGCATAATAACAGCTTTACATTCTCTATTTTCTTCTTCTTTTTTTTCTATTTTCTGGGAACATTTAGCGATTTTTGTTGTCGTGAGCCGGTTCTGTGCGGAAGGGTATGACGCAGATTACTTCAGAGACTGTTAACTCATTAAAAACAATTATTTCGATTGTTTTATCCATAATTTACGTAAACGATCGCGACACGAGGACTTTCGAGGGAGGTCACCCATCCTTGCTCTGCCATCGCGCCAGAACGCTTAACTTTATGGTTCTGTTTGGGCGAGAGCAGTGTCGAGTTTTGTCCATCGCCGCCCGCTCCACACGTACTCGAGGGATATAAGAATAAACAACCCACTCAATGTCGGGTGCGATCATACTAGCACTAATGCACCGGATCCCATCAGAACTCTGAAGTTAAGCGTGCTTGGTGAGAGCAGTACTAGGATGGCTGACCCCTAGGGAATTCCACGTGTTGCACCCCATTTCGTGTTTTTCTATTTTTGTTTACTTGTTGACAGACGATTTTTGGCACAAATCATCTGAATCTCGATCGGGACCAGATAAGACATGAGAAATTAACGTAGCTCGGGCACTGCCGGATTTGGAGAAAATTGTAGGCTAATTTGATTGTAAACGGGCAAACGAACGAGACTCCTTACTCCGCAATGAGCTGGCAAGATTTTAGCCGACTTTCTTCTCTAATACCCTCTAATTTGCGAATTTACGCTTCTGTTAAGCTTCCGTTTCCTCGAGAAATCCGCCTAGGAAGTCCGAAATTCGATTCCGGTTCCATTTTATCGTATCCTAGGAATAATAACGGATTTACATTTGCTATTTTCTCCTTCTTATTTTTTTTCTATTTTCTGGGAACATTTATTGATTTTTGTTGTCATGAGCCTGTTCTCTACGGAAGGGTATGACGCAGATTACTCCAGAGACAGAGACGGTTAACTAATTAAAAACAAGTATTTTGACTGTTTTATCCATAATTTACGTAAACGGTCGCGACACGAGGACTTCCCAGGGAGGTCACCCATCCTAGCTCTGCATTCGCCCCAGAACGCTTAACTTCATGGTTCTGATTGGGCGAGAGCCGTGCCGCGTGTTGTCCATCATCGCCCGTTCCACACGTACTCGAGGGATATAAGAATAAACATCCCACTCAATGTCGGTTGCGATCATACCAGCACTAATGCACCGGATCCATCAGAACTCCGAAGTTAAGCGTGCTTGGGCAAGAGCAGTACTAGGATGGGTGACCCCAGGAAGTCCTTGTGTTGCACCCCTTTTCGTGTTTTTCTATTTTTGATTGCTTGTTGACAGACGATTTTCGGCTCAAATCATCTGAATCTCGATCGAGACCAGATAAGACATGTGAAATCAACGTAGCTCGTGCACTGCCGGATTTGGACAAAATTGTAGGCTAATTTAATTGTAAACGGGCAAACGAACGAGACTCGTTACTCCGCAATGACCTGGCGAGAGTTTAGCCGAATTCGTTCTCTAAGACCCTCTAATTTTCGATTTTCCGCTTCTGCTAAGCTTCCGTTTCTTCAAGAAATCTGCTTAGGAAGTTCGAAATTCGATTTCGGTTCTATTTTATCGTATCCCAGGCATAATAATAGCTTTACATTCGCTATTTTCTTCTTCTTATTTTTTTTTCTATTTTTTTCTGGGAACATTTAGCGATTTTTGTTGTCGTGAGCCGGTTCTGTGCGGAAGTGTATGATGAAGATTACTCCGGAGACAGTTAACTCATTAAAAACAATTATTTCGACTGTTTTATCCATATTTTCGTAAACGGTCGCGACACGAGGACTGCCCAGGGTGGTCAGCCATCCTAGCTCTGCCATCGCGCCAGAACGCTTAACTTCATGGTTCTTATTGGACGAGAGCAGTTCCGCGTGTTGTCCATCGCCTCCCGTTCCACATGTACTCGAGGGATATAAGAATAAACATCCCACTCAATGTCGGGTGCGATCATACCAGCACTAATGCACCGGATCTCATCAGAACTCTGAAGTTAAGCGTGCTTGGGTGAGAGCAGTACTAGGATGGCTGATCCCTAGGGAATTCCTCGTGTCGCACCCAATTTCGTGTTTTTCTATTTTTGATTATTTGTTGACATACGATGTTTGGCTCAAATAATCTGAATCTCGATCGTGACTAGATAAGACATGTGAAATCAACGCAGCTCGGGCACTGCCGGATTTGGAGAAAATTGTAGGCTAATTTGATTGTAAATGGGCAAACGAACGAGACTTGTAACTCCGCAATGAGATGGCAAGATTTTAGCCGAATTCCTTCTCTAAGTCCCTCAAATTTGCGAGAGCAATATTAGGATTGGTGACCCCCTGAGAAGTCCTCGTGTTGCATCCCTTTTCGCGTTTTTCTAATTTTGATTACTTGTTGACAGACATTTTTCGGCTCAAATCATCTGAATCTCGAACGGATTAGATAAGACATGTGAAATCAACGTAGCTCGGGCACTACTGGATTCGGACAAAATTGTAGGCTAATTTGATTGTAAACGGGCAAAACGAACGAGACTTGTTACTCCGCAATGAGATGGCAAGATTTTAGCCGAATTCCTTCTCTAAGTCCCTCAAATTTGCGAGAGCAATATTAGGATTGGTGACCCCCTGAGAAGTCCTCGTGTTGCATCCCTTTTCGCGTTTTTCTAATTTTGATTACTTGTTGACAGACGATTTTCGGCTCAAATCATCTGAATCTCGAACGGATTAGATAAGACATGTGAAATCAACGTAGCTCGGGCACTACTGGATTTGGACAAAATTGTAGGATAATTTGATTGTAAACGGGCAAACGAACAAGACTCATTACTTTGCAATGAGCTGGCGAGATTTAGCCGAATTCCTTCTCTAAGAACCTCTAATTTGCGATTTTTCGTTTCTGTTAAGCTTACGTTTCCTCGAGAAATCCGCTTAGGATGTTCGAAATTCGATTCCGGTTCCATTTTATCGTATCCCAGGCATAAAATAGCTTTACATTCGCTATTTTCTTCTTCTTATTTTTTTTCTGTTATCTGGGAAAATTTAGCGATTTTTGTTGTCGTGAGCCGGTTCTGTGCGGCAGGGTATGACGTAGATTACTCCGGATTCGGTTAACTCATTAAAAACAATTATTTCGACTGTTTTATCCATAATTTACGTAAACGGTAGCGACACGAGGACTTCCCAGGGAGGTCACCCATCCTAGCTCTGCCATCGCGCTAGAACGCTTAACTTCATGGTTCTCATTGGGCGAGAGCAGTGCCGCGTGTTGTCCATCGCAGCCCACTCCACACGTACTCGAGGGATATAAGGATATACATCCCACTCAATGTCGAGTGCGATCGTACCTGCACTAATGCACCGGATCCAATCAGAACTCCGAAGTTAAGCATACTTGGGCGAGACCAGTACTAGGATGGGTGACCCCCTGGAAGTCCTCGTGTTGCACCACTTTTCGTGTTTTTCTATTTTTGATTACTTGTTGATAGACAATTTTCGTCTCAAATCATCTGAATCTCGATCAGGACCAAATAAGACATGTGAAATCAACGTAGCTCGGGCACTGCCGGATTTGGACAAAATTGTAGGCTAATT
Organism: Primulina tabacum; assembly: GCF_025594145.1. NCBI lineage: Eukaryota > Viridiplantae > Streptophyta > Magnoliopsida > Lamiales > Gesneriaceae > Primulina > Primulina tabacum. Next base: position 40,879,940 of record NC_134559.1, read on the forward strand.
TGATTGTATACGGGCAAACGAACGAGACTCATTACTCCGCAATAAGCTGGAGAGATTTTAGCCGAATTCCTTCTACAAGACCCTCTAATTTGCGATTTTCCGCTTATGTTAAGCTTATGTTTCCTCGAGAAATCCGCTTAGGAAGTTCGAAATTCAATTCCGGTTCCATTTTATCGTATACCAGGCATAAAAATAGCTTTACATTTGATATTTTCTTCTTCTTATGTTTTTATATTTTCTGGGAACATTTAGCGATTTTTGTTGTCGTGAGCCGGTTCTGTGCGGAAGGGTATGACGCAGATTACTACGGAGACGGTTAACTCATTAAAAACAATTATTTCGACTGTTTTATCCATAATTTACGTAAACGGTCGCGACACGAGGACTTCCCAGGGAGGTCACCCATCCTAGCTCAACCATCGCGCCAGAACGCTTAACTTCATGGTTCTTATTGGGCGAGAGCAGAGCCGCGTTTTGTCCATCGTCGCCCGCTCCACACGTACTCGAGGGATATAAGAATAAACATCCCACTCAATGTCGGATGCGATCATACCAGCACTAATGCAACGGATCCCATCAGAACTCTTAAGTTAAGTGTGCTTGGGCGAGAGCAGTACTAGGATGGGTGACCCCCTTGAAGTCCTCGTGTTGCACCCCTTTTCGTGTTTTTCTATTTTTGATTACTTGTTGACAGACGATTTTCAGCTCAAATCATCTGAATCTCGATCGGGACCAGATAAGACATGTGAAAACAACGTAGCCCGGGCACTGCCGGATTTGGACAAAATTGTAGCCTAATTTGATTTTAAACGGGCAAACGAACGAAAATCATTATTCCGCAATGAGCTGGCGAGATTTTAGCCGAATTCCTTCTCTAAGACCTTCTAATTTGCGATTTTCCGCTTCTGTTAAGCATCCGTTTCCTCGAGAAATCCGTTTAAGAAGACCGAAATTCGATTCCGATTCCATTTTATCGTATCACAGGCATAATAATAGCTTTACATTTGCTATTTTCTTCTTCTTATTTTTTTTTCTATTTTCTGGGAACATTTAGCGATTTTTGTTGTCGTGAGCCGATTCTATGCAGAAGGGTATGACGTAGATTACTCCGGAGACTGTTAACTCAATAAAAACAATTATTTCGACTGTTTTATCCATAATTTACGTAAACGGTCGCTACACGAGGACTTCCCAGAGAGGTCACCCATCCTAGCTCTGCCACCACGCTAGAACGCTTAACTTCATGGTTCTGATTGGGCGAGAGCAGTGCTGCGTGTTGTCCATCGCCGCCCGCTCCACACGTACTCGAGGGATATAAGAATAAACATCCCACTCAATGTCGTGTGCGATCATACCTGCACTAATGCACATGATCCCATCAGAACTCCGAAGTTAAGTGTGCTTGGGCGAGAGCAGTACTAGGATGGGTGACCCCCTCGGAAGTCCTCGTGTTGCACGCCTTTTTCGTGTTTTTCTATTTTTGATTACTTGTTGACAGACGTTTTTTGGCTCAAATCATCTGAATCTCGATTGGGACCAGATAAGACATGTGAAATCAACGTAGCTCGGGCACTGCCGGATTTGGACCAAATTGTAGCCTAATTTGATTGTAAACGGGCAAACGAACAAGACTCATTACTCCGCAATGAGCTGGCGAGATTTTAGCCGAATTCATTCTCTAAGACCCTCTAATTTACGATTTTCAGCTTCTGTTAAGCTTCTGTTTCCTCAAGAAATCCATTTAAGAATTCCGAAATTCGATTCCGGTTCCATTTTATTGTATCTCAGGCATAATAATAGCTTTACATTCGCTTTTTTTTTCTTCTTATTTTTTTCTATTTTCTGGGAAAATTTAGCTATTTTTGTTGTCGTGAGCCGGTTCTGTGCGGAAGGGTATGACGCAGATTACTCAGGAGATGGTTAACTCATTAAAAACAATTATTTCGGCTGTTTTATCCATAATTTACGTAAACGGTCGCGACACGAGGACTTTCCAGGGTGGTCAACCATCCTATATCTGCCATCGCGCTAGAACGCTTAACTTCATGGTTCTGATTGGGCGAGAGCAGTGCCGCGTGTTGTCCATCGCCGCCTCCTCCACACGTACTCGAGGGATATAAGAATATACATCCCACTCAATGTCGGGTGCGATCATACCAGGACTAATGTGGGGACCCGGACGCTAATCATCTTCTTAATCATCTTTGGGATTTAATTATCAATTAAGATAATCAGGGTCTAAAAATTTTTCTTTTTTTAAAATGTAAGTGCGGAACGTAATGGAATTAACTAATATACATCTCAGTATAAAAGTACAATAATGTACAACAATTATTCAAACTAGTCTAAGGTTTAACTACTAAATTTCAAGTATTAAACCAAGTCTACATCCAAGACCGGAATCACCACTCTATTCTCGATCTCTCATCATCCTCTTGACCCTGATCCTGTCCCTCCTGTTGTCATGCACACATACAAACAAGACAACAGCCGGATACTCCGGTGAGAATAAATCCCAGTATAAATAATGTATACATGCAGTTAACTGAATTAACATAAAAGCATGAATTATATCTTATCACATGTAGCATAGTCAATAACATGTATCAATACCAATCTGTAAATAAAACATGAATCGTAATCTACGAAACATAAACCAATACGGATCTGTAAATCAAGTTCTAGTCTCGATATCTAAGACTCGACTCATCTCTTATTCTAATCTAGGGATCCCGATCTAATTTAGACTTTGGTATGCTGTATCGAGTGTCTACAATAGACGTCGATCTACATCTAAGCTCATCGATACACCGTAAGTCTAGAGTCTACGCGGTTCTGACAAAGACTCGGCGATTCTGCCCTAGCTAGGCTGATCTGCCCTAGACTCAAACTCTGGCTCTGCTATAATTCAATAGACTAAACATATCAATATGATAATCTGCAAATATCAATGCAATAAGGTAAAGTATGTGATTTTGGGAAACTCAAGTCAAACCTAACTCGAGTTGTGCAATCCCGAATCAACATTTATTTATATCTTTATCTTCTCGATCCGACGAAGACGAAGTCTCGTATTCCAATCTGTCCATAACCAGTCTTGCAATGACAATCGCATAAATACAATATTAGTATATAAATCAATTCAAGACTTGTTCTGATCAATACTCAAACCAATACATAATCTGATCCATATCTGAACAAGGCACAATCTAATTAATATCAACGATATCACGATACAATCGAAATCATTACTGAATCTGATCAATCTAAATAAATACTGAATCTGATCAATATCAATCTACTGATGTTTCGACGGCATAACAATACAGTCACGATAACCCCGTCTATCTCAACATCACAGATATAATATCAGAATTCATAACCAGTATCAGTACAACTCATAATCTGAATAATAACACAATTCTGGTATAGAATCTCAACTAAATCAACTCTGAAATTCATAACAATTTCATAAACAGTCTATTCTTTAATCTGACTTCGATTCTATGATGTCTAACGTGTCAAGAACATCATATATGAATTCCATTTAATTCTGACAACATCATAATTTCAGAACATGTCTAAACGTAACAAAACTTACGTCCAGTTGTAGCATGCGTTGATTGGAACACAGTACTGAAGTCGGATTCAAAAACAGACGGACGGATTTTTCATAAATCTCGATCAAAAGCAGAAGCTGCTTCTTCCGTTCCTTTCTTTCTTTTTCCTTCTGAGAATTACCGTTTGTATGTTTATATATATATACATACATATTTCGTGCATGCAAGGCAAGTGGCTCACTTCTTCATAAAACACGTCTCGCGCATATGCGCGACCCCAATCGGCGCATATGCGCGAGACACTCGGTCTCCGCGCATATCCTGTACATCGCCTCGCGCATATGCGCGACTCATCTCCGCGCATATGCGCGAGACCCTCTGGAGTCACTCGCATAGGCTTCGCGCATATGCGCGACATCTTCCGCGCATATGCGCGAGGTCTTCTGCCTGTTTGGCGCATGTGCGCGCATCCGATCGCGCATGTGCGCCGATGCTACTGTCCTCGCACATCCATTTTCACACGCTATCTCATTTCGTGTCTCGGTTAGTGAAACGTCCTGCTCTTTTTATTGCTTTAAAAGTACTAGAAATTTTTTTTTTCCTCTGTCTAAAATTTTCGGCTTTCAGTAAAATATTTTTATAAAATATTTTAACCCTTAAAATAAAATACCAACCATCTAGCATTTTAAAAATAAAGTGCAATGGCCATAAAATAAAATCGTCGCATGATTACCAAACCTAAAAAGCAATAAATTTGAAAAGTAAAGCCCATACTAAACCTCTCAAAATCTCTCAAAAGCATAAGTAAATCGTCTTAAAATCTTTAAGTAAAATCATAAAGCATAATGCGGAAAATGTAGCGCTGGTCCTCGGGTTATGTGCGCCTTCAGTCCAGTCAAATCACTCATCAAGTCCTCCCTCAATACCACCTGCATCCATCACACCTATTGAGTCTAAAGACTCAACACACCATAATCTTGATAACGAGTAATACGTAATACAAACAACATATAACGGTGAAAAATATTTGTACTTAAAATATCATTTTCATGAAGATGCATAAACATAAACATTTTTGTAAATATTTTCATGATGCATAAAACTTTAAACATAAACATTTTCATAAAATACTTTTTCATGACATGCAATCATAAACCTTAACCTTTTCCCTTTTTTCTCAACATGACATGACATAAAACATTTTTCATGATCATAAACATTTTTCCTTTTTCTTTTCCTTTTCCTTTTCCTTTTGTTAAATTCAGATCGTTAATTGTGACTTTCCTGATCATGCTCATGAGGGTCGATGGATCCATCTACAAAAAACCACAGTACTGGGCGGCGAGGGACACCAGCAACACTCTCACCGGTCAACTGGGCCCTGGCCTATCATGATTCGAATAGAAATACGATCGTCGGGGCTCCCTCTGGGGCCTTTTCCCCTCACGATATTCCTATTCTTCCGTTACCACAAAACCGTTACCACATATCCGTTACCACATATTCGCAATGATGGAAACACGATCGTCGGGCTCCCACTGGGACCATAACCCTTACGACGTCGCCAACATTAACGAATTAGTCACAATTATTTCACATCCTTCAACATTTTTCATTCGCATCACTTAAAAAAAATCATGAATATCATTACGTTTTTCATTTTTTTGAAACCAAGCATGCAACATGTATTTTAAATGTCTTCTTAAATCATAAAAATCCCTTAGACATTTAAAAATCATCATTTAATCATGAATAATTCATAAACATTTAAAAATAATCATATTTTCATAAAAATAGCATTTAGGGCACTGCCATGACGTTTACTATGCTTTAGGTGCAAAAAGACCGTTTTACCCCTAGACGTAAAATTTTACCTTTTCGACTTTTTCCTTGATTTCATGACTCTAACATGTCCCAAATAATTATTTTAGCTTACGTGAATTTTTTCATAATTTTATTTGGCTTAAATGTTAGACTTTTTCAATTATTTTTTCTTAATTATTTTGACGGTGTTTTAATCCCGAAAAATACCAAACTTTAATATAAAATTCCTAAATTATAAATTTAGTCTTTTTATATTATTTTAGCCCTTATGGACCCCGACTCGACCCCCGTGAGCCGTTTTCCAATTTTTTTCTTCTTTTAAATACCCTATTCGACACCTAAACTTCAACCCCGAGCCAACTTTCGATTTTCACGAGTTACCCCCGAGCAATATCGAACCAGAACCTGCCCAACATGTTGAAGTACCCTACTGGACTCTAACCTCACCAAGAAACCAGCCCAAACCACAAAAACGACAGCTTCCTAAGTAACCCCATGCTGGCCGAGACTTTCAGCTTTCATGGACTCTACGATTTTGGTGTCTAGACCCTAAGCCGACGCCCCAACCCCTGAACCAAATTATTGTGCACCACGCTAGGACCCTAGTGAGCCACCCTAGCCCAGCCCGTGACCCCGAGTTGAACCCCTCATCCCCTGGACCTGTGCGTAAACCCTGCACCAACTTGTGCATGGTTCTCGGGTGGAGTCCTAGCATAGCTAGGACTCTTCCCCAGCCCTGACCGTGAGTCCTAGCTTGGCTAGGACTCCCTCCTTGACTCTCTCGTGACCTTGGCTAGCCCCTGGAACCAGCCAACCCAACCCCAACCCCCTGCAATGAAAACCCGAACCCTCAACCCAAGACAGCAACTCGCGCTGCTTGGTGTTTTGTTTCTGCCGTAACTTTTGGTGGTGATTAAGGTGAGTTGGTGTGATTCTAAAACAAGTGTAAACCACTCTTGATCCTTCCTTATGTCATGGCAGCCCCTTAACCAAATAATATACAAGTTATTGGATTCAAAAATCATGTTTTCTCATTTATACATGCCATAAACCGAAAATTCTGAAAAATATTTCATGTTCTTCATGCACACAATAATTCAATCAATAATATGATATGATGGATGAGAAAAGGAGATGTATGGCGTGCCTTTGCGTTTTATACGCACGAAAAACCGTTGACGACGAAGAACGGGAGATGACTACGGCTTCTACTTTGCTTGTTGCCTTCGAAAAACCCTTACCAAAAATCCTTCAAAGTGCCGTGAGATTTGTGTGTGTGTGATGGGAAGAGTTTTTCAGAAAATAAACTAGGTGGCCGATTTCCTTTGGTGCCAAAGTGTAGGGTTTTGCAACTTTTACACTTTAAATACTAATTAAATCCCTAAGTAGGCTTTAGGCCTATTAAGCCATAGAATTAAGCCCATTAGTTAAATTAGGATTTAAATAAAATATTAACAAGGTTTTGGTTTAAATAAATTTGTGAATTTATTAGCCGGGTTGCCAAAAAGCTCGTATTTTAGTTGAAAAACCAACACCGATAAAATTTACGCCCCGGCGTATAAAATCACCTCAAAACCCTTAATTTCACAAAATACTAAAAAGCATCGACAATCTTGTAAATAATTAAAAATAAAAATTTAATAAAAATATTTTACGTTTTCTTCAGCCCTCGGTCCCCGTTCCTCGATCGTCACTTGAATATTCCTAAAATACATTTTTTTTTGCATGATGACAAATAAATCTCATTTAGCATATAAACAAGTACGTCACATAATTAATTAGCAGCTAAAATCAATTAATTACTCCATTTTTCATAATTTCCTAGATTCGCATGCAGTTGGATTACGTTGTCTTAATTTTGGACCTTACAATTCCCCCCCCCCCCTTAAATAAAATTTCGTCCTCGAAATTAGAACTTACCGAAAAGATCCGGATAGCGACTCTTCAAGTCCCTCTCGGTTTCCCAAGTAGCTTCCTCTTCCGAGTGATTCAGCCACTTGACCTTGACCATTGGAATGACTTTGTTACGCAATCGTCTTTCTTGTCTAGCCAGAATCTGGACAGGTCTTTCTTCATACGACATATTTGGAGTTAGTTGAAGAGGTTCATAATTAAGCACATGTGACGGATTCGACATGTACTTCCGCAGCATCGAAATGTGGAACACATTGTGAACTCCTGCAAGCGCTGGTGGCAATGCCACTCTATAAGCTAGTGTCCCAATCCTCTCCAAAATCTCGAATGGACCTATAAATCTTGGACTAAGCTTGCCTTTTTTGCCAAAGCGCATAACACCCTTCATGGGTGCTATTTTCACAAAAAGATGATCGCCCACTGCAAACTCTAAGTCTCTTCGTCTCTTGTCCGCATAACTCTTTTGTCGGCTTTGTGCAGTCTTCATTCTATCACGAATCTCGACTACAAGTTCAGCTGTTTCTTCAATCACATCTGGACCAATGTCTCTTCTTTCCCCAACCTCGTCCCAATGAATAGGAGATCTACACTTCCTTCCATAGAGTGCCTCAAAAGGAGTCATTCCTATTGATGATTGATAGCTGTTATTGTAAGTGAACTCCACTAGAGGTAATTTTTGTACCCAAGAAACTGCGAATCTCGGTGACACTCTTCGGTACTGGCCACTCTTTTACTGCCTCAACTTTACTCGGATCAACTTCCACGCCATCACTAGAAATGATGTGGCCTAAGAACGCCACTCTGTCAAGCCAAAACTCGCACTTGCTGAACTTTGCATATAGCTTTCTGTCTCTTAATACCTGCAGTGCTGTCCTCAAATGGCGACTATGCTCCTCTCTGCTCTTGGAATAGATCAATATGTCATCAATGAAGACAATAATAAACTGATCCAGATACGGCTGAAATACTCGATTCATGAGATCCATGAAGATCGCTGGCGCATTGGTCAACCCGAATGGCATGACCATAAACTCATAGTGCCCATATCTTGTGCGAAATGCTGTCTTGTGCACGTCAGACTCCTTGACTTTCAACTGATGGTATCCAGATCGCAGATCAATTTTAGAAAACATCGAAGCTCCTTGAAACTGGTCAAATAAATCCTCAATTCTTGACAGTGGATACTTATTTTTGATAGTGACCCTATTGAGCTCTCGATAATCGATGCAAAGACGCATACTACCATGTTTCTTTTTCACAAACAAAATCGGTGCGCCCCACGGAGAGTAACTAGGGCGAATAAAACCCTTGTCTAGCAGTTCTTGGATTTGATCTTTTAGTTCTTTCATTTCAGCGGGTTCTGGACGATAAGGTGCTTTAGATATAGGAACAGTGCCCGACATAAGTTCAATAGAGAACTCCACTTCACGATCGGGTGGGATGCCAGAAACGTCTTCGGGAAAGACGCTAGGAAAATCCCTCACAATATCAACATCTTCTAACTTCTGGCTGATGGATTCATGTGTAGTAGTGACACATGCTAAATACGCCTGACATCCATGCTTAATAAGCTTCCTCGCACTTAGACAAGAGATAATGTGCGGCATTTGCTGGTTTCTTGCCGCCTCGAAAACAAAAGATTTACCACTTGGTGGCCTAATTGATACTGATCGCTGACGAAAATCAATCGAAGCTCCATTCGCTGATAGCCAATCCATCCCAAGTATAATATCGAATTCGGGCATAGGAAGCACAATAAGATCTGCCCGAACAACATCTCTGAATAAACGAAGCTCCAGATTCTTAACAATCTTAGATGTGAGCATCTGATCACCGGAAGGAATCGAAACTTTGAAACCCAAACCCATATCTTGAGGAGTAATATTCAGTCTTTTGATGAAGGTTTCTGATATGAAAGAGTGTGTAGCTCCTGAATCTAGCAAAGCATAGGTAGCTACGCCTAGAATGATGATCCTCCCCGTGATGAGTGTAGTGTCTGCCTCTTCCTCAGCTTCCTCGGCATTCATAACATAAGCTCGGGCCGTAGCAGCTGCTTTCCTCTTTGGGCAATCAATAGCCTTGTGACCGGCCTCCTTGCAGTAGAAACATTTATATGATCCCAACTCGCATTTCCCAAGATGTAGACGGTTGCACTCCTTGCATGGTTGCCTCTCAGCAGGCTTTGGTGCTCCCGGATTCTGTGGCTTTGGTGGCGCTGGCTTCTTGACTTGACCTTGGGGCTTTTGAGGCCCTTGAGGTCTAGGAGGACCCGTATTTGGCTTCTTGTTGGGTTGATTGTTATTCTGATAATGCTGCCTCTTGCGCGGAATCTCAAAGTCAATGTCCTTTAAGGATTGCTCAGCTTGATATGCATAAGTAACTGCCATAGCATAATTCTCCGGACGCATCATCATAACTTTATCCCGAATGGTAGGTCTTAGGCCATCCTTGAAATGCCTAAGTTTTACTTCCGCGTCTCCAGCAATAAGGGGTACGAAGTGGCAACCCCTATCAAACTTCTTCACAAAATCAGCAACAGATATGTCTCCCTGACGGAGGGTCATAAATTCCCTCTTTATCCGGCTTCTGACATCAGCAGTAAAGTATTTCTCATAGAATTTCGTCTTGAACTGTGCCCAAGTGAGTGTAGCAAGGTCAACACCATGCTCGGCTCCTTCCCACCATAAAGAAGCGTCGTCCCTAAGCAGATAAGTAGTGCATCTTACACGGTCGGCGTCTCCCATGTTCAGATAGCGAAAATGTACCTCGAGTGATCGGATCCAACTCTCTGCAGCAAATGGATCGGTGGTGCTAGAAAATTCCTTCGGCCCTAGCCTTCGGAACTGCTCATAAATATCATCCTGTGGCCTAGGTGGCTGCTGTGGCTTCTGCTGCTGCATCTGCTGTAACTACAGCTGTAGCTGTTGCTGCTGTAACTGTTGCTCGAAGAGACGAGCCATACCCTCTAATGCACGAGTAGCAGGATCCCCAGGTGGAGGAGGTGGTGGTGGTGGTGCATTTCTTTGACTATTCCCTCGGCGATTAACACTGTTCTCTGCCTGATTCTCGATAACGGGTACGCGTCTAGGAGGCATTTTATCTGAATGTTTTCCAAATTCTAACGTAACCAACATGCAATTAAATCTAAGTTTTCTAATCATGTAACACATCCTGACTTAATTAGCATTTTAAGCATGCAAGGCAATACTACTAAAAAAAACTATTAAACAGGTATCCTAAACATAATATACATAACGTCATGCAGGTTAAATCATATAGAATCACATAAAACAAGTAAAACTTACGACTTGAGGCTTGACGATTGATCTTTCTGGCGCTGATGGTGGCACAACCCTTTACAGGAACCTGGCTCTGATACCAACTGAAACGTCCTGCTCTTTTTATTGCTTTAAAAGTACTAGAAATTTTTTTTTTCCTCTCTCTAAAATTTTCGGCTTTCACTAAAATATTTTTATAAAATATTTTAACCCTTAAAATAAAATACCAACCATCTAGCATTTTAAAAATCAAGTGCAATGGTCATAAAATAAAATCGTCGCATGATTACCAAACCTAAAAAGCAATAAATTTGAAAAGTAAAGCCCATACTAAACCTCTCAAAATCTCTCAAAAGCATAAGTAAATCGTCTTAAAATCTTTAAATAAAATCATAAAGCATAATGCGGAAAATGTAGCGCTGGTCCTCGGGTTATGTGCGCCTTCAGTCCAGTCAAATCACTCATCAAGTCCTCCCTCAATACCACCTGCATCCATCACACCTAGTGAGTCTAAAGACTCAACACACCATAATCTTGATAACGAGTAATATGTAATACAGTCAACATATAACGGTGAAAAATATTTGTACTTAAAATATCATTTTCATGAAGATGCATAAACATAAACATTTTTGTAAATATTTTCATGATGCATAAAACTTTAAACATAAACATTTTCATAAAATACTTTTTCATGACATGCAATCATAAACCTTAACCTTTTCCCTTTTTCCTCAATATGACATGACATAAAACATTTTTCATGATCATAAACATTTTTCCTTTTCCTTTTCCTTTTCCTTTTCCTTTTGTTGAATTCAGATCGTTAATTGTGACTTTCCTGATCATGCTCATGAGGGTCGATGGATCCATCTACAAAAAACCACAGTACTGGGCGGCGAGGGACACCAGCAACACTCTCACCGGTCAACTGGGCCCTGGCCTATCATGATTCGAATAGAAATACGATCGTCGGGGCTCCCTCTGGGGCCTTTTCCCCTCACGATATTCCCATTCTTCCGTTACCACAAAACCGTTACCACATATCCGTTACCACATATTCGCAATGATGGAAACACGATCGTCGGGCTCCCACTGGGACCATAACCCTTACGACGTCGCCAACATTAACGAATTAGTCACAATTATTTCACATCCTTCAACATTTTTCATTCGCATCACTTAAAAAAAATCATGAATATCATTACGTTTTTCATTTTTTTGAAACCAAGCATGCAACATGTATTTTAAATGTCTTCTTAAATCATAAAAATCCCTTAGACATTTAAAAATCATCATTTAATCATGAATAATTCATAAACATTTAAAAATAATCATATTTTCATAAAAATAGCATTTAGGGCACTGCCATGACGTTTACTATGCTTTAGGTGCAAAAAGACCGTTTTACCCCTAGACGTAAAATTTTACCTTTTCGACTTTTTCCTTGATTTCATGACTCTAACATGTCCCAAATAATTATTTTAGCTTACGTGAATTTTTTCATAATTTTATTTAGCTTAAGTGTTAGACTTTTTCAATTATTTTTTCTTAATTATTTTGACGGTGTTTTAATCCCGAAAAATACCAAACTTTAATATAAAATTCCTAAATTATAAATTTAGTCTTTTTATATTATTTTAGCCCTTATGGACCCCGACTCGACCCCCGTGAGCCGTTTTCCAATTTTTTTCTTCTTTTAAATACCCTATTCGACACCTAAACTTCGACCCCGAGCCAACTTTCGATTTTCACGAGTTACCCCCGAGCAATATCGAACCAGAACCTGCCCAACATGTTGAAGTACCCTACTGGACTCTAACCTCACCAAGAAACCAGCCCAAACCACAAAAACGACAGCTTCTTAAGTAACCCCATGCTGGCCGAGACTTTCAGCTTTCATGGACTCTACGATTTTGGTGTCTAGACCCTAAGCCGACGCCCCAGCCCCTGAACCAAATTATTGTGCACCACGCTAGGACCCTAGTGAGCCACCCTAGCCCAGCCCGTGACCCCGAGTTGAGCCCCTCATCCCCTGGACCTGTGCGTAAACCCTGCACCAACTTGTGCATGGTTCTCGGGTGGAGTCCTAGCATAGCTAGGACTCTTCCCCAGCCCTGACCGTGAGTCCTAGCTTGGCTAGGACTCCCTCCTTGACTCCCTCGTGACCTTGGCTAGCCCATGGAACCAGCCAACCCAACCCCAACCCCCTGCAATGAAAACCCGAACCCTCAACCCAAGACAGCAACTCGCGCTGCTTGGTGTTTTGTTTCTGCCGTAACTTTTGGTGGTGATTAAGGTGAGTTGGTGTGATTCTAAAACAAGTGTAAACCACTCTTGATCCTTCCTTATGTCATGGCAGCCCCTTAACCAAATAATATACAAGTTATTGGATTCAAAAATCATGTTTTCTCATTTATACATGCCATAAACCGAAAATTCTGAAAAATATTTCATGTTCTTCATGCACACAATAATTCAATCAATAATATGATATGATGGATGAGAAAAGGTGATGTATGGCGTGCCTTTGCGTTTTATACGCACGAAAAACCTTTGACGACGAAGAACGGGAGATGACTACGGCTTCTACTTTGCTTGTTGCCTTCGAAAAACCCTTACCAAAAATCCTTCAAAGTGCCGTGAGGTTTGTGTGTGTGTGATGGGAAGAGTTTTTCAGAAAATAAACTAGGTGGCCGATTTCCTTTGGTGCCAAAGTGTAGGGTTTTGCAACTTTTACACTTTAAATACTAATTAAATCCCTAAGTAGGCTTTAGGCCTATTAAGCCATAGAATTAAGCCCATTAGTTAAATTAGGATTTAAATAAAATATTAACAAGGTTTTTGTTTAAATAAATTTGTGAATTTATTAGCCGGGTTGCCAAAAAGCTCGTATTTTAGTTGAAAAACCAACACCGATAAAATTTACGCCCCGGCGTATAAAATCACCTCAAAACCCTTAATTTCACAAAATACTAAAAAGCATCGACAATCTTGTAAATAATTAAAAATAATTATTTAATAAAAATATTTTACGTTTTCTTCAGCCCTCGGTCCCCGTTCCTCGATCGTCACTTGAATATTCTTAAAATACATTTTTTTTTTTGCATGATGACAAATAAATCTCATTTAGCATATAAACAAGTACGTCACATAATTAATTAGCAGCTAAAATCAATTAATTACTCCATTTTTCATAATTTCCTAGATTCGCATGCAGTTGGATTACGTCGTCTTAATTTTGGACCTTACAGTTAGCCCTTTCGTAATTATCTCGATTAAAAATCAATAATCGTATTAATTATTGCCAAATCATTTCAGAATAATCTCATATTACAGTAATCAAATTCTCGGGCCTTACATTTCTCCCCCTCTAAGATATGATTTCGTCCTCGAAATCACAAGCAATCAATTCAGATAAGGAAGATATGTATACTCAAGGTTACTTCAGAAAATTCATTCTATCAAACCATTCTGATAAAATTACTTGCAATTACTGGCTATACAACATCCGTATATACCAATCAACAGCTCATACCACATCAATATCAACAGCTGTTATCAAATTCAATCTCAAATATCACCGTAATATCATTCCCATTCAGCGGAAATCTGCAGTACTCACTGTACAATGTTTTATCTGTGGCTATCTTAATACTCGTTTGATAGCTATCATTATACAGTAATTCATAAAGTGACAAGACATTAGGTCACTAGTGCTAAAATCCAGCACTACAGTTCCTGGATATCCTCCAGTATATAGATAGTTCATTTCAACTATCCGTCAATCTATAAATCATAGATAAAATCATGCTATACATTCTGCCAAAAGCACAAAATCAAGCAAAATCACAATCTGATATACTCTACTTCGGCATTCTAGTTATTCTGACCACTTTTCTGACATCGATCTGTGTCATTTGGTCATGTTTGTACGTTATCTGGTACAAACTAATAAATCTAGATTGAACAATATGTCAATCACAATCATATTACATCACAATCTGGAAAGTATTACAGTGATCTTATTACGAAATTCATCGAAATATACTCCCCATGTCTAGTCAGAAATATACAAATTCTGTAATAACTCTTCTGATTTCTATATTTCTGTCTTCATTTATTGGCGATTCAGACATTTCAGTACAAGTTCTGCCAACATTTCCGTATAAATTCTATCATAACTGATTTAATCTGTCTATATCAAAACTGTCTGTTCGAATTATCATATACTTTCTGTTACCTAAACGACTACTGAATCCATTTCTGTGCGCTTCTGACCTTATCTGTCATTTCCAATTCGAACTATTGGGTATAAACAATCAGTTAATAGTATAAATTAAAGAAAAATACCTACCTGGTATTCGGTTCTGATTATCGATATCAAATTCTGTTGTACAATTGTGAAACATTTGACATTACAAGATAATCATTTTCATACAGTAAAAATCACATATCTGTCACCCCGATCGATGCTCTGCTCTGATTATCGAAATTAAGTTCTGGACATTCTAGTTAAATCTCTGAACTGCCGTAATTCTTGAATTCAGTTCTGATTCGGTTTGAATAATCTGTATCAAACACTGACTCAAAATAACGGTACTATCAAATCAGATTCACAATATCAATAGTCTATACTGATCTAGTGAGTTCAGTAACTCATAAAATTGCAATTTCTGGCAATACTGTCAATTCTGACTAATCCATCACGTCTTCATGCCGTGCTGATCAACTGCTATATATCATCTGTAAATATAATATGCCCCCAAACAATATAAGCTATCTCAAATACTGTTTTAGAACAATAACAATACTAAAGCAGATACAAAACAACAATCGTATACGATAATCTATCAATTCAGACCAAAAATAAATTTCTGACATTTCTGACATTTATGAAATTTCTGATCTTTCTGATATCGGTATCATTCTCAGCCACTGATCATAATCTCAACTGTGTCAAATTCAATCGGTATACTAACTTCAGATATCGCATACTCTGAATACAATCTGTTTCAAGCAGAATTCATATCTGAAAAATTTCTGTATACAATAATCACATTCCTCAGAATATCCCATTCAATCTTCAGTTATTCGATTCAATCAATCAGATGCTGCGAATATATCAAAATATCATAGATACAACGAGCATGAAATCATCAGAATATCTCTGAATATATTGAAATATGCCAAAGAGAAACACTAGATCAGATGTAACTCCTGTTCGGTACTCTTCTACTGGTCTTTCAATTCATTCAGTGTCATTCAGTACATTTAATATCATTCTGTACTAAATTCTAAAGCACAAACAGTACCTGATCTCAATTCAATTCTAGAATCTATCTTTCTGATATAAAGCAAATCTGAAATCTTATCTGGGCAAACATCAGCCAACTCGTACATCATTGGCAAATCTGCCAGTGCTAGACTCGATTTCAGTATGTCTACTGAATACATAAGGATACCATCTGTTCCTTTCTGTATCGATCGAGTCATATACAACACACAGATATCAAAGGAATTCTGAATCTAGAATCCTTACCGTGAAATCTTTACTCATCAGCCCTATCTAGTCTGAATCTTATATTTTTCTGGAAGGAATCTACACTAGTTCTGTACTTGTTCAGCATATTAATATCAATAATGACATCAAATCAGAGAACACAAGTACATCATAATCTAACTCAATCTCATTCTCATCTTACTGTAGTATACAATATGTCATAAAAATCTCTGGTATCAATCTTTCCTTCCCAAAAGGTACAAAGATTAATACTACAGCAATACAGACCCAACAGATACCATATGTATCAATGCAACTCAGTCAAAGATAATCATAGAAAATGCATTAGTATATATCAATACATATGCAATATAATCATAAAGTAACAGTACCTGCCACAATATCATCAAGTGTGCTCCGGGTCTGTTCCTCGATCACCACAACCAGATGGTCCAGCTCCCTGAAATCTACGGGAATCTCTTTGGGGACAAACTCTAGCAAAGTGTCCCGGCTGTCGGCAGATACGACAACTACCAGTCACTCCCTGGCATTGCTCTGTGGAATGTCTCCCTCCGCAAATCCTGCAATACACTCCAGTATAACTTGGGCTGGAACCACTGGAGCTAGTTGAACCGCTCAGTCCGCTCCCTAACTTCTTGAATGGCTTCTTTCGAGCTTTCAGCAAATCTTGCTTTCCACTCGTGCTGCCGCGATCAAATCGGAGAGGGGATATCTGTGTCTGGGGTTGCATCGCACACACCCTTTTTAGTTGTCTAATCAGACTCGCTTCCGCTCTCTTCGCTTTACTCAAGGCATCAACAAAATGATAAGGTTGCTGCATATTCATCATCAATGCAACTATCTCCGAGTTCAGTCCTCTGATGAACTGATCTGCTACAGCTTCATCATTCCCAATTACCTGAGGAGAAAAACGCCGTAGAGTAGAGAATTTCGCAACATATTCTTCAATATTCAGTTGGCCTTGTCTCAAATTCTCAAATTCTGCTTTCTTGTCCTCTCGGTACGAAACTGAGAAAAATCTTCGATAAAATTCAGTTCTGAATATTTCCCACGAAATCACTGTACCTCTCTATTCTAGCATTTTTTACTTGTAATCCACCAACTCCTGGCAGTCTCTCGTAACTGGTGGAATATCAGTTTAATTCTCTGCTCATCTGAATAATCAAGTAAATCAAACAGTATTTCTATGTCATCGAACCAGTTCTCACAATCTTCAGACGTCTCGGTACCACTCAGAATCGACAGCTGAAATAACTGAAATTCTTTCAACTGTATTTCTATCTGAGTTTCTGATACATCTATTTGTTCAGTCGAAGTACTACCCATTTCTGGAATTCTCCGTGGAGGGATATCTGCTTATCAAAACATTAGTACTCAAATACTACAAATCTGTTCCGATCTTTCTCTAATCATCTTACTGCTGATCATGAATCAGATCTGATTCATACTCAATAATACATAATACCAACTCAAATCAGATAATCAGGTAACCATGTATTTCAAAGCAGTAAAACCTAATCTCATGCTAGCATTCACATGCAAGGAAAGAAAACTCAATCTACCTCGCTCATTCTCTTCTATCTCAATCTAAAAGATCTATCGCTCTGATACCACCTGTTGTGGGGACCCGGACGCTAATCATCTTCTTAATCATCTTTGGGATTTAATTATCAATTAAGATAAACAGGGTCTAAAAATTTTTCTTTTTTTAAAATGTAAGTGCGGAACGTAATGGAATTAACTAATATACATCTCAGTATAAAAGTATAATAATGTACAAAAATTATTCAAACTAGTCTAAGGTTTAACTACTAAATTTCAAGTATTAAACCAAGTCTACATCCAAGTCCGGAATTACCACTCTAATCTCGATCTCTCATCATCCTCTTGACCCTGATCCTGTCCCACCTGTTGTCATGCACACATACAAACAAGACAACAGCCGGATACTCCGGTGAGAATAAATCCCAGTATAAATAATGTATACATGCAGTTAACTGAATTAACATAAAAGCATGAATTATATCTTATCACATGTAGCATAGTCAATAACATGTATCAATACCAATCTGTAAATAAAACATGAATCGTAATCTACGAAACATAAATCAATACGGATCTGTAAATCAAGTTCTAGTCTCGATATCTAAGACTCGACTCATCTCTTATTCTAATCTAGGGATCCCGATCTAATTTAGACTTTGGTATGCTGTATCGAATGTCTACAATAGACGTCGATCTACATCTAAGCTCATCGATACACCGTAAGTCTAGAGTCTACGCGGTTCTGACAAAGCCTCGGCGATTCTGCCCTAGCTAGGCTGATCTGCCCTAGACTCAAACTCTGGCTCTACTATAATTCAATAGACTAAACATATCAATCTGATAATATGCAAATATCAATGCAATAAGGTAAAGTATGTGATTTTGGGAAACTCAAGTCAAACCTAACTCGAGTTGTGCAATCCCGAATCAACATTTATTTATACCTTTATCTTCTCGATCCGACGAAGACGAAGTCTCGTATTCCAATCTGTCCATAACCAGTCTGGCGATGACAATCGCATAAATACAATATCAGTATATAAATCAATTCAAGACTTGTTCTGATCAATACTCAAACCAATACATAATCTGATCCATATCTGAACAAGGCACAATCTAATTCATATCAACGATATCACGATACAATCGAAATCATTACTGAATCTGATCAATCTAAATCAATACTGAATCTAATCAATATCAATCTACTGATGTTTCGACGGCATAACAATACAGTCACGATAACCCCGTCTATCTCAACATCACAGATATAATACAAGAATTCATAACCAGTATCAGTACAACTCATAATCTGAATAATAACACAATTCTTGTATAGAATCTCAACTAAATCAACTCTGAAATTCATAACAATTTCATAAACAGTCTATTCTTTAATCTGACTTCGATTCTATGATGTCTAACATGTCAAGAACATCATATATGAATTCCATTTAATTCTGACAACATCATAATTTCAGAACATGTCTAAACGTAACAAAACTTACGTCCAGTTGTAGCCTGCGTTGATTGGAACACAGTACTGAAGTCGGATTCAAAAACAGACGGACGGATTTTTCATAAATCTCGATCAAAAGCAGAAGCTGCTTCTTCCGTTCCTTTCTTTCTTTTTCCTTCTGAGGATTACCGTTTGTATGTTTATATATATATATACATACATATTTCGTGCATGCAAGGAAAGCGGCTCACTCCTTCATAAAACACGTCTCGCGCATATGCGCGACCCCAATCGGCGCATATGCGCGAGACACTCGGTCTCCGCGCATATCCTGTACATCGCCTCGCGCATATGCGCGACTCATCTCCGCGCATATGCGCGAGACCCTCTGGAGTCACTCGCATAGGCTTCGCGCATATGCGCGACATCTTCCGCGCATATGCGCGAGGTCTTCTGCCTGTTTGGCGCATGTGCGCGCATCCGGTCGCGCATGTGCGCCGTTGCTGCTGTCCTCGCACTTCCATTTTCACACGCTATCTCATTTCGTGTCTCGGTTAGGCCTTTCGTAATTATCTCGATTAAAAATCAATAATCGTATTAATTATTGCCAAATTATTTCAGATTAATCTCATATTACGGTAATCAAATTCTCGGGCCTTACAACTAATGCACCGGATCCCATCAGAACTCCGAAGTTAAGCGTGCTTGGGCGAAAGCAGTACTAGGATGGGTGACCCCTTGGGAAGTCCTCGTGTTGCATCTCTTTTCGTGTTTTTCTATTTTTGATTACTTGTTGACAGACGATTTTCGGCTCAAATCATCTGAATCTTGATCGGGACCAGATAAGACATGTGAAATCAACGTAGCTCGGGCACTGCCGGATTTGGACAAAATTGTAGCCTAATTTGATTGTAAACGGGCAAACGAATGAGACTCATTACTCTGCAATGAGCTGGCGAGATTTTAACCAAATTCCTTCTCTTAGACCCTCTAACTTGCGATTTTCCGCTTCTGTTAAGCTTCTGTTTCCTCGAGAAATCCGTTTAGAAAGTTCGAAATTTGATTCCGGTTCCATTTTATCGTATCCCATTCATAATAATAGCTTTACATTCGCTATTTTCTTCTTCTTATTTTTTTCCTATTTTCTGGAACATTTAGAGATTTTTGTTGTCATGAGCCGGTTCTGTGCGGAAGGGTATGACATAAATTACTCCGGACACGGTTAATTCATTAAAAAAAATAATCCATAATTTACGTAAACGGTCGCGACACGAAAACTTCCCAGGGAGGTCACCCATCCTAGCTCTGCCATCGCGCCAGAACGCTTAACTTCATGGTTCTGATTGGGCGAGAGCAGTGCCTCGTGTTTTCCATCGCCGCCCGCTCCACACGTACTCAAGGGATATAAGAATAAACATCCCACTCAATGTCGGGTGCGATCATACCATCACTAATGCTTCGTAAGCGCGGACGCTGCTCACGTGGTGCCACGTCCGCGCGACGGAATAATTAGCGACGGAATATATATAAAACCATCGCTCAAATTGAATCAGCGATGGTTTATAAACTGTCGCTAAAATGGAATCAGCGACGGTTTAATATATGTCGCGAAAATAGAATCAGCGACGGTTTCGAAACCGACGTTAGTTTGAGCAACGGTTTAAAAACCGTCGTTATTCCTAAATTTTGGTTATTTTATTAAGGGTGAGGACATGATAATAACCACCTATGGGACACCAACTATTGCACTTTAGGTTTTTGTTTTTTTTTTTAATATCAACATACACTTTTATTAATTTTTTTTCAACAATTCAAATATATATTTAGTCTCTCCATAATTTATTAACGGCCGCAGATAATTGTATTAACAGCGTGCACATGTACGCAGCGGATAATCTTGAACTTTCAACGGTTTGCATCTTTGCAGCATGCAATGTTCGCTGCGGAAAAAGAATTTGCGCGATGCGAAAAACCATTTTTGTTGTAGTGAACACAGAGAAAAAAACAGACAAAAATTCATCACGAAATAAGTTTTTTCAAGAATCTCTACTATTCAAAAAAGATTCGTGAGATAAAAATTCGTGAGACCGTTTCACAAGAGACCTACTCAAAAATTTCTGTTTAAATCTTAAATTTAACAAGAATTATTATTTGTTTAATAAATTTAATTCACGATCTTCCAGTCAAAATAGTAATGAAATTTTATCAAGAAAATATTTTTTAAATAATCGTTTAATTTTATATATATTGGACAAGAGTAAATATTCCCGAAAAAACTTATTTCGTGATGAATTTTTGTCTGTTTTTTTCTCTGTCTTCACTACAACAAAAATGGTTTTTCGCAGCGCGCAAATTCTTTTTCCGTAGCGAACATTGCATGCTGCAAAGATGCAAACCGTTGAAAGTTTAAGATTATCCGTGGCGTACATGTGCACGCTGTTTATACTATTATCTGCGGCTGTTAATGAATACTAGTTTCTCTGCACAGGCGATGCGTGTGTGTACAGTCTTTTTTATTATTATCGATGGAATAAAGTGAAATTTGATAAATTATGGAGAAACTAAATTGATATTTGAATTGTTGAAAAAAAATAAAAAATAAAAGTATGTGTTGAAATTTAAAAAAAAACAAAAAACTAAAGTAAAATATTAGTGTCCTATAGGTGGTTATTATCATGTACTTACCCTTAATAAAATAACAAAAATTTAGGAATAGCATGGACGCTGCTCCACGTGGGCAGGGTCCGCGCTTACGAAGCATGGACGCTGCTCCACGTGGGCAGCGTCCGCGCTTCGTAAGCGCGGATTGAGGTATATTTGCATACTCTTTTTTTTACATTATAATTGAAATTAATTTTAAAATTTAAATTATTTTTTTAAAAAAACCCCAGTACTAGGATGGGTGACCCCCTGGGAAGTCCTCGTGTTGCACCCTTTTTCGTGTTTTTCTATTTTTGATTACTTGTTGACAGACGATTTTCGGCTCAAATCATCTGAATCTCGATCGGAACCAGATAAGACATGTGAAATCAACGTAGCTCGGGCACTGCCGGATTTTGATAAAATTTTAGGCTAATTTTATTGTAAACGGGAAAAAGAACGAGACTCTTTACTCCGCAATGAGCTGGCGAGATTTTAGCCGAATTCCTTCTCTAAGACCCTCTAATTTTCGATTTTTTCGCTTCTGTTAAGTTTCCGTTTCCTCCAGAAATGCGTTTAGGAAGTCCGAAATTCGATACCAGTTCCATTTTATCGTATCCCAGGCATAATAATAGCTTTACATTCACTATTTTCTTCTTTTTTTTTCTATTTTCTGGGAACATTTAGCGATTTTTATTGTAGTGAGCCGGTTCTGTGCGGAAGGGTATGACGCAGATTACTCCGGAGATGGTTAACTAATTAAAAACAATTATTTTGACTTTTTTAGCTATAATTTACTTAAAAGGTCGCGACACGAGGACATCCCATGGAGGTCACCCATCCTAACTCTGCCATCGCGCCTGAACGCTTAACTTCATGGTTCTAATTGGGCGAGAGCAGTGCCGCGTGTTGTCCATCGCCGCACGCGCCACACGTACTCGAGGGATTTAAGAATAAACATCCCACTCAATGTCGGGTGCAATCATACCAGCACTAATGCACTGGATCCCATCAGAACTCCGAAGTTAAGCGTGCTTGGGCGAGAGCCATACTAGGACTGGTGACCTCCTGGTAAGTACTCGTGTTGCACCCCTTTTCGTGTTTTTCTATTTTTGATTACTTGTTGACAGACAATTTTCGGCTCAAATCATCTGAATCTCGATCGGGACAAGATAAGGCATGTGAAATCAACGTAGCTCGGGCACTGCCGGATTTAAACAAAATTGTAGGCTAATTTGATTGTAAACGGGTAAACGAACGAGACTAATTACTCCGCAATGAGCTGGTGAGATTTTAGCCGAATTCCTTCTCTAAGACCCTCTAATTTGCGATTTTTCACTTCTGTTAAGCTTCCGTTTCCTCCAGAAATACGTTTAGGAAGTCCGAAATTCGATTCTGGTTCCATTTTATCGTATAACAGGCATAATAATAGCTTTACATTCGCTATTTTCTTCTTCTTATTTTTTTTTTCTATTTTCTGGCAACATTTAACGACTTTTGTTGTCGTGAGTCGGTTCTGTGCGGAAGGGTATGGCGCAGATTACTCCGGAGACAGTTAACTCGTTAAAAACAATTATTTTGAATATTTTAGCTATAATTTACGTAAACGGTCGCGACACGAGAACTTCCCAGGGAAGTCACCCATCCTAGCTCTGCCATCGCGCCAGAACGCCTAACTTCATGGTTTTGATTGGACGAGAGCAGTGCCGCGTGTTGTCCATCGCCGCCTGCGCCACACGTACTCGAGGGATATAAGAATAAAAATCCCACTCAATGTCGGGTGCGATCATACCAGCACTAATGCACCAGATCCCATCAGAACTCCGAAGTGAAGCGTGCTTGGTCGAGAGCAGTACTAGGATGGGTGACCCCCTAGTAAGTCCTCGTGTTGCACCCCTTTTCATGTTTTTCTATTTTTTATTACTTTTTGATAGACGATTTTCGTCTCAAATCATCTGAATCTCGATCGGGACCAGATAATTCATGTGAAATCAATGTAGCTCGGGCACTGCCGGATTTGGACAAAATTGTAGGTTAATTTGATTGTAAATGGGCAAACGAACGAGACTCAATACTCCGCAATGATCTGACGAGATTTTAGCCGAATTCATTTTCTAAGACCCTCTAATTTGCGATTTTCCGATTCTGTTAAGCTTCCGTTTCCTCGAGAAATCCGTTTAAGAAGTCCGAAATTCGATTCTGGTTCCATTTTATCGTATCTCTGGCATAATAATAGATTTACATTCGCTATTTTCTTTTTCTTATTTTTTTTCTATTTTCTGAGAACATTTAGCGATTTTTGTTGTCGTGAGCCGGTTCTGTGCGGAAGGGTATGACGCAGATTACTCCGGAGACGGTTAACTCATTAAAAACAATTATTTCGACTGTTTTATCCATAATTTACGTAAACAGTCGCGACACGAGGACTTCTCAGGGAGGTCACCCATCCTAGCTCTGCCATCGCGCCAGAACGCTTAACTTCATAGTTCTGATTGGGCGAGAGCAGTGCAGCTTGTTGTCCATCGCCGTCCGCGCCACATGTACTCGAGGGATATAAGAATAAACATCCCACTCAATGTCGGGTGCGATCATACTAGCACTAATGCACCGGATCCCATCAGAACTCCGAATTTAAGCATGCTTAGGCGAGATCAGTACTAGGATGGGTGACCCCCTGGGAAGTCCTCGTGTTGCACCCCTTTTCGTGTTTTTCAATTTTTGATTACTTGTTGACAGACAATTTTCGCCTCAAATAATCTGAATCTCGATCGGGACCAGATAAGACATGTGGAATCAACGTAGCTCGGGCACTTCCGGAGTTGGACAAAATTGTAGCCTAATTTGATTGTAAACAGGCAAACGAACGAGACTCATTACTCCGCAATGAGCTGGTGAGATTTTAGCCGAATTCTTTCTCTAAGACCCTCTAATTTTCCGCTTCTGTTAAGCTTCCGTTTTCTCAAGAAATCCGCTTAGAATGTCCGAAATTCGATTCCGGTTCCATTTTATCGTATCCCAGGCATAATAATAGCTTAACATTCGCTATTTTATTCTTCATATTTTTTTTTCTATTTTCTGGGAACATTTAGTGATTTTTGTTGTCTTGAGCAGGTTCTGTGCAGAAGGGTGTGACGCATATTACGCCGGAGACGGTTAACTCATTAAAAAGAATTATTTCGATTGTTTTATCCATAATTTACGTAAAGGGTCGCGACACGAGGACTTCCCAGGGAGGTCACCTATCCTAGCTCTGCCATCGCGCCAGAACGCTTAACTTCATGGTTCTGATTGAGCGAGAGCCGTGCCGCGTGTTGTCCATCGCCGCCCGCTCCACTCGTACTCGAGGGATATAAGATTAAACATCCCACTCAATGTCGGGTGTGATCATACCTGCACTTATGCACCGGTTCCTATCAGAACTCCAAAGTTAAGCGTGCTTGGGCGAGAGCAGTACTATGATGGGTGAACCCCTTGAAACTCCTCGTGTTGCACCCCTTTTCGTGTTTTTCAATTTTTGATTACTTTTTGACGGACGATTTTCTGCTCAAATCATCTGAATCTCGATCGGGACCAGATAAGTCATGTGAAATCAACGTCGCTCAAGCACTGCCGGATTTGGACAAAATTGTAGGCTAATTTGATTGTAAACGGGCAAACGAACGAGACTCATTACTCCGCAATGAGCTGGCGAGATTTCAGCCGAATTCCTTCTCTAAGACCCTCTAATTTGCGATTTTTCTCTTATGTTAAGCTTTTGTTTCCTCGAGAAATCCGTTTAGGAAGTCCGAAATTCGATTCCGATTCTATTTTATCGTATCTCAGGCATAATAATAGCTTTACATTCGCTATTTTCTTCTTTTTATTTTTTTTTCAATTTTCTGGGAACATTTAGCGATTTTTGTTGTCGTGAGCCGGTTCTGTGCGGAAGGGCATTAAAAACAATTATTCCAACTGTTTTAGCTATAATTTACGTAAGCGGTCGCGACACGAGGAATTCCAAGGAGGTCACCCATCCTAGCTCTGCCATCTTGCCAGAACGCTTAACTTCTTGGTTCTGATTGGGAGAGAGCAGTGCCGCGTGTTGTCCATCGCCGCCCGCGCCACACGTACTCGAGGGAAATAAGAATAAACATACCACTCAATGTCGGGTGCGATCATACCAGCACTAAAGCACCGGATCCCATCAGAACTCCGAAGTTAAGCGTGCTTGGGCGAGAGCAGTACTAGCAAGGGTGACCCCATGGGAAGTCCTTGTGTTACACCCCGTTTCGTGTTTTTCTATTTTTGATTACTTGTTGACAGACGTTTTTCGGCTCAAATCATCTGAATCTTGATCGGGACCAGATAAGACATGTGAAATAAACGTAGCTCGGTAACTGCCGGATTTGGAAAAAATTGTAGGCTAATTCCATTGTAAACGGGCAAACGAACGAGTCTCATTATTCCGCAATGAGCTGGCGAGATTTTAGCCGAATTCCTTCTCTAAGACCCTCTAATTTGCGATTTTTTCCGCTTCTGTTAAGCTTCTGTTTCCTCGAAAAATCCGCTTAGGAAGTCCAAATTCGATTCCGATCCATTTTATCGTATCACAGGCAAAATAATTTCTTTACATTCGCAATTTTCTTCTTATGATTTTTTTTCTATTTTCTGGGAACATTTAGCGATTTGTGTTGTCGTGAGCCGGTTCTGTGCGGAAGAGTATGACGCAGATTACTCCCGAGACGGTTAACTCAATAAAAACAATTATTTCGACTGTTTTGGCTATAATTTACGTAAACGGTCGCGACACGAGGACTTCCCAGGGAGGACACCTATCCTAGATCTGCCATCGCGCCAGAACGCTTAACTTCATGGTTCTGATTGGGAGAGAGCAGTGCTGCATGATGTCCATCGCCGCCCGCGCCACATATACTCGAGGGATATAAGAATAAACATCCCACTCAAAGTCGGGTTCGATCATACCAGCACTAATGCATAGAATCCCATCAGAACTTCGAAGTTAAGCGTGCTTGGGCGAGAGCAGTACTAGGATGGGAGACCCACTGGGAAGTCCTCATGTTGCAGCCATTTTAGTGTTTTTCTATTTTTAATTATTTGTTGACAGACAATTTTTGGCTCAAATCATCTGAATCTCGATCGAGACCAGATAAGACATGTAAAATCACGTAGCTCGGGCACTGCCGTATTTTGACAAAATTGTAGCCTAATTTGATTGTAAACGGACAAACGAACGAGACTCATTACTTCGCAATAAGCTGGCCAGATTTTAGCCGAATACCTTCTCTAAGACCCTCTAATTTGCGATTTTTCGCTTCTGTTAAGCTTCCGTTTCCTCGAGAAATCCACTTAGGTAGTCCTAAATTCGATTCCGGTTCCATTTTATCGTATCCCAGGCATAATGATAGCTTTACATTCGCTATTTTCTTCTTCTTATTTTTTTTCCTATTTTCTGGGAACATTTAGCGTATTTTGAGATCGTGAGCCGGTTCTGTGCGGAAGGGTATGACGCAGATTACTCCGGAGACAGTTAACTCATTAAAAACAATTATTTCGATTGTTTTATCCATAATTTACGTAAAGGGTCGCGACACGAAAACTTCCCAGGGAGGTCACCCATCCTAGCTCTGCCATCGCGCCAGAACGCTTAACTTCATGGTTCTGAATGGGAGAGAGCAGTGCCGTGTGTTGTCCATCGCCGCCCGCCCGACACGTAATCGAGGGATATAAGAACTAATGCACTGGATCCCATCAGAACTCAGAAGTTAAGCATGCTTGGGCGAGAGCAGTACTAGGATGGGTGACCCCCTGGGAAGTACTCGTATTGCGCCCCTTTTCGTGATTTTCTATTTTTGATTACTTGTTGACAGACGATTTTCGGCTTAAATCATCTGAATCTTGATCGTGACCAGATAAGACATGTGAAACCAACGTAGCTTGGGCACTGCCGGATTTGGACAAAATTGAAGCCTAATTTGATTGTAAACGGGCAAACGAACGAGACTCATTACTCCGCAATGAGCTGGCGAGATTTTAGCCGAATTCCTTCTTTAAGACACTCTAATTTGCGATTTTTCGCTACTGTTAAGCTTCCGTTTCCTCGAGAAATCCGCTTAGGAAGTCCAAATTCGATTCCTGTCTATTTTATCATATCACAGGCATAATAATAGCTTTACATTTCCTATTTTCTTCTTCTTATTTTTTTTTCCATTTTCTGGGAACATTTAGCGATTTTTGTTGTCGTGAGCCGGTTCTGTGCGGAAGGGTATGACGCAGATTACGCCGGAGACGGTTAACTCATTAAAAAAAAATTATTTCAATTGTTTTATCCATAATTTACGTAAAGGGTCGCGACGCGAGGACTTCCCGGGGAAGTCACCCATCCTAGCTCTGTCATCGCTCCAGAACGCTTAACTTCATGGTTCTGATTGGGCGAGAGCAGTACTGCGTATTGTCTATCGCCGCCCGCTCCACACGTACTCGAGGGATATAAGAATAAACATCTCATTGAATGTCGGGTGCGATCATACCAGCACTAATGCACCGGATTCCATCAGAACTCCGAAGTTAAGCGTGCTTGGGCGAGAGCAGTACTAGGATAGGTGACCCCCTGGGAAGTCCTCCTTTTCGTGTTTTTCTATTTTTGATTACTTTTTGGCAGATGATTTTCAACTCAAATCGTCTGAATCACGATCGAGAGCAGATAAGACATGTGAAATCAACGTAGCTCGGGCACTGCCGGATTTGGACAAAATTGAAGCCTAATTTGATTGTAAATGGGCAAACGAACGAGACTCATTGCTCCGCAATGAGCTGGCGAGATTTTAGCCGAATTCCTTCTTTAAGACCCTCTAATTTGCGATTTTCCGCTTCTGTTAAGCTTTCGTTTCCTCGAGAAATCGGCTTAGGAAGTCCAAATTCGATTCCGGTCCATTTTATCGTATCACAGGCATAATAATAGCTTTACATTCGCTATTTTCTTCTTCTTATTTTTTTTTTCCATTTTCTGGGAACATTTAGCGATTTTTGTTGTCGTGAGCCGGTTTTGTGCGGAAGGGTATGACGCAGATTACGCCGGATACGGTTAACTCATTAAAAACAATTATTTCATTTGTTTTATCCATAATTTACGTAAAGGGTCGCGACACGAGGACTTCCCAGGGAAGTCACCCATCCTAGCTCTACCATCGCGCCAGAACGCTTCACTTCATGGTTCTGATTGGGCGAGAGCAGTGCTGCGTGTTGTCCATCGCCGCCCGCTCCACACGTACTCGAGGGATATAAGAATAAACATCTCATTGAATGTCGGGTGCGATCATACCAGCACTAATGCACCGGATTCCATCAGAACTCCGAAGTTAAGCGTGCTTGGGCGAGAGCAGTACTAGGATAGGTGACCCCCTGGGAAGTCCTCCTTTTCGTGTTTTTCTATTTTTGATTACTTTTTGGCAGACGATTTTCAACTCAAATCGTCTGAATCACGATCGAGAGCAGATAAGACATGTGAAATCAACGTAGCTCGGGCACTGCCGGATTTGGATAAAATTGTAGCCTAATTTGATTGTAATCGGGTAAACGAACGAGACTCGTTACTCCGCAATGAGCTGGCGAGATTTTATCCGAATTCTTTCTCTAATACCCTCTAATTTGCGATTTTCCGCTTCTGTTAAGCTTCCGTTTCCTCGAGAAATTCGCTTAGGAAGTCCGAAATTTGATTCCGGTTCCATTTTATCGTATCCTAGGCATAATAATAAATTTACATTCGCTATTTTTTTTCCGATTTTTTTTTCTATTTTCTGGGAACATTTAGCGATTTTTGTTGTCGTGTGCCGGTTCTGTACGGAAGGGTATGACGCAGATTACTCCGGAGACGGTTAACTCATTAAAAACAATTATTTCGACAGTTTTATCCATAATTTACGTAAACGGTCGCGACACGAGGACTTCCCTGGTCATGGATCGTTAGGATGGTCCAGCATGGGTCGAGGCCTTTGTTGGTTCAGCCTAATGGCCCGTGATCGTTACAAAAAAAGGCGCCTTTTTTTGTAACGGTCATGGGCCATTAGGCTGAACTAACAAAGGCCTCGGCCCATACCCCCGCACCACTACTGGTCATGGGTCGTTAGGATGGTCCAACATGGGCATCGGCCCATGCCCATGCACCGTCACTCATAGAATATCTCACCCCTGGTAAGTGGTTTCTTTCGCCTTCCCCAACACTTGAACCCAGGACCTCCAGACTTAAGTACCTAGATTCCTAAGTGTTGGTACCAGTTGAGAATTTAGTCTTTTTATATTATTTTAGCCCTTATGAACCACGACTCGACCCCCGTGAACTATTTTTCAATTTTCCCAAGTTTTAAAAACCCTAATGACCCAAAATCTTCGACCCCGAGCCATCTCTTGATTTTCACGAGTTACCCCCGAACCATGTTGATCCTAAAATTGACCAACATCCTAAAGTACCTACTGGACCCAAAGATCCAACGGAAAACACCCAAAACCAAAAAACGAGCCCCATACTCCTCTACCATAAGCTGGCCGAGAAATCCTTGTTGGACAAGGACTCTTGATCAAGCTTCCCTGCCCCTACCAACGAACCCAGCCACCGAACCCACCTGTTGTGCACCCCCTAAGGACCCAGGCCCCCAGGACCACGCCCACCAGCCTGCAACAAGCCCAGAACCCAGCACGCAATTCCCCTTGATTCTCGGGTGGGAGTCATAGCTTGCTAGGACTCCTTCCCAGCCCTTGATCGCGAGTCCTAGCATGGCTAGGACTCTCTCCCTAACTCACCCACGACCTTGGCTAACACCTGGAACTAGCCAACCAAGCCCTAGACCCTGCAACCATAAAACTGAACCCCTTTGCTCCATGACAGCAAGTTGCTGCACAGCTTGTGTTCTATTGCATGTGTGGTGTTAAGGTGATTATCTAGGACTCTAAATCCCGTGCAAAATCGTGCCTAAACATAACCTATATCATGGCAGCCCGTATATACATGTAAACGACAAAATTTGAATCAAAATCATGCTTGGAATTTCATGGATTGCATAAAAACGAAAATAATTCAAAGTGTCACTTGTTTCCCAAAATTTTCATGCATAAAAATATAATATGATTTCATGATGGTTTTAAGGGAAGAATAGGTGTGCCTATGCGTAATTTACGCACGAAAAATCATTGACGATGAAGAAGAACGGAGCAAGAACCTTGGCTAAGACTTTCCTTTGGCAATGCTCGAAAGTTTGCCTCAATTTTTAAGCATGTGTAGGCCGTGTAATCTAGGTATTTTCAGAAGAGTGGCCGTGTGCTTTTGAAAGAATCGTTGGGTTATGGGAAAGGTTTACATATTATATACTTAATTAAACACTAACAAGGCTTTAGGCCTATTAAGTCCCTAATTAAGCCCATTAGTCTTTAATTAGAATTAAATAAAATATTAGTAAAGTTTTGGTAAAAATAGTTTGGGAATTAAATAGCCGATTTGCCAAAAAGTTCGTATTTTTTTATTGAAAAACCCACACCGATAAAATTTACGTCCCAGCGTATAAAATCAACATGAAAGTATCGAAATTTAAGGGACCAAAATGCAATATTTCGAAAGATTGGGGACCTAAGGGCAATTTACGAACGTTAAAGGGCTGAATCAGAATTTTCGAAATAATATAAGGATTTATTTGTTGTCCATCGCCGCCCGAGCCACACGTACTCGAGAGATATAAGAATAAACATCCCACTCAATGTCGGGTGCGATCATACCACCACTAATGCATCGGATCCCATCAGAACTCGGAAGTTAAGCGTGCTTGGGCGAGAGCAGTACTAGGATGGGTGACCCCCCGGGAAGTCATCTTGTTGCACCCCTTTTCGTGTTTTTCTATTTTTGATTACTTGTTCACAGATGATTTTCGGCTCAAATCATCTGAATCTGGATCAGGACCAGATAAGACATGTGAAATCAACGTAGCTCGGGCACTGCCGGATTTGGACAAAATTGTAGGCTAATTCGATTGTAAACAGGAAAACGAACGAGACTCATTACTCCGCAATGAGCTGGCGAGATTTTATCCGAATTCCTTCTCTAAGACCCTCTAATTTGCGATTTTCCGCTTCTGTTAAGCTTCCTTTCCTCGAGAAATCTGTTTAGGAAGTCCGAAATTCGATTCCGGTTCAATTTTATCGTAACCCAGGCAAAATAATAGCTTTACATTCGCTATTTTCTTCTTCTTATTTTTTTCTATTTTCTAGGAACATTTTGCGATTTTTTTTGTCGTGAGCCGGTTCTGTGCGGAAGGATATGACGAAGATTACACCGGAGACGGTTAACTCATTAAAAACAATTATTTTGACTGTTTTAGCTATAATTTATGTGAACGGTCGCGACATGAGGACTTCCCAGGGAGGTCACCCATCCTAGCTCTGCCATAGCGCCAGAACGCTTAACTTCATGGTTCTGATTGGGCGGGAGCAGTGACGCGTCCATCGCCGCCCGTTCCAAACGTACTCGAGTAATATAAGAATAAACATCCCACTCAATGTCGGGTGCGATCATACCAGCACTAATACACCGGATCCCATCAGAACTCCGTAGTTAAGCGTGCTTGGGCGAGAGCAGTACTAGGATGGGTGACCCCTTGGGAAGTCCTCGTGTTGCACCCTTTTTCTTTTTTTTCTATTTTTTATACTTGTTGACAGACGATTTTCGGCTCAAAGCTTCTGAACCACGATCGGGACAAGATAAGACATATGAAATCAACGTAGCTCGAGCACTGCCGGATTTGGACAAAATTTTAGCCTAATTGGATTGTAAACGGGCAAATGAACGAGACTCATTACTCCGCAATGAGCTGGAGAGATTTTAGCCGAATTCTTTCTCTAAGACCCTCTAATTTGCGATTTTCCGCTTCCGTTAAGCTTCCGTTTCCTCGAGAAATCCGTTTAGGAAGACCGAAATTCGATTCCGGTTCCATTTTATCATATCCCAGGCATAATAATAGCTTTACATTCGCTATTTTCTTCTTCTTATTTTTTTTCTATTTTCTGGGAACATTTAGCGATTTTTGTTATCGTGAGCCAGTTCTGTACGGAAGGGTATGTAGCAAATTACTCTAGAGACGGTTAACTCATTAAAAAAATTTATTTCGACTGTTTTAGCTATAATTTACGTAAACGGTCGAGACACGAGGACTTCACAGGGAGGTCACCCATCCTAGCTCTACCATCGCGCCAGAACGCTTAACTTCATGGTTCTGAATGGGCGAGAGCAGTGCCGCGTGTTGTCTATCGCCGCCCGCTCCACACGTACTCAAAGGATATAAGAATAAACATCCCAGTCAATGTCGGGTGCGGTCATACCATCATTAATGCACCGAATCCCGTCAGAACTCCGAAGTTAAGCGTGCTTGGCCGAGAGCAGTACTAGTATGGGTGACCCCCTGGGAAGTCCTCTCGTTACAACACTTTTCGTGTTTTTCTTTTTTTGATTACATGTTGACAGACAATTTCGTCTCAAATCATCTGAATCTCGATCGGGACCAGATAAGACATGTGAAATCAACGTAGCTCGGTCACTGCTGGATTGGACAAATTGTAGCCTAATTGATTGTAAACGGGCAAACGAACGAGACTCATTACTCCGCAACGAGCTGACGAGATTTAGACGATTCCTTCTCTAAGACCTCTAATTTACGATTTCTCCGCTTCTGTTAAGCTTCCATTTCCTCGAGAAATCCGCTTAGGAAGTTCTAATTCGATTTCGGTTCCATTTTTATCATATCAGGCATAATAATAGCTTTACGTTTGCTATTTTCTTCTTCTTATTTTTTTTTTTTCTATTTCCTGGGAACATTTAGCGATTTTTGTTGTCTTGA